>NW_028323572.1:0-40103 GCF_984573655.1 Nuphar pumila | reverse complement strand
AATGCGGCCGGCTCTCCGAAGTCTGCAACAAGAGATCGCTTGCATCAGCGGTGCCCATATGCCATGTGGCATCTTCCGCAACAATCCCAGCGAAAAATCGTTCGACCATGTTCTTCGCTCAAGGCAGGCTGGTGTCTTCAGCTGCGCCGAGGCCTGTCCAGTCATCATGTGTCAGCACTGAACCACGGTCACGCTCGAACGACGTCGCACGGAAGAGTCACGAAATTATTCTTGCGCGTTGACAATGCCCGTTCGTTCTGCTCACCTCTGTGATGTCGGAGTATTTGCTTATCGTTCACCCCCCCCCCCGAGCAAACTTGCTCGTTTTCTGGGCATGACGAGGTCAAGCTTTTGATGTCTCAAAATGGCAACGTCGGATTTGTCTTTTGCAAAATGCCATGTTGGTCAGATTTCTGTGACGTTTGGGCAAGTCACACAGTACGTCCCGTGCTTCTGCAGGCGCAAATGCTCATTGATGAATGATGCACTTCTTCCAGTTCTAGTGCCAACTGGGGTTAACTGCACACAGTATAGGGCAGCGAATTGCGTAAATTCGCCTGCGGCATGCATCACCCGCATGTTGCTGTGTGCCTTCGTCGTGAGCATCAGTGCAGCGCATGCACGCCACAGGGTTTTCCCTTGCAACATTTGCACTTTTGATGAACAGCTTGCACTGGAAATGCGCGTATACATTTTACGTTAGTGGAGACATCATGCGTATGCCTTCTGTGAATTCAGTGTTGGAGGCAAAAGCGCACAAGAGCGCGTCGCGGTATTACACGCAAACGCATGGCAGCGCCATCGGAACCAACGGATATCGACGATATACCTTTGTCTTGCAGTCTGCCTACTGTTACGAGTCCGTCGTACATAGTCACCTGTCCGACGCCACAACGCCTGGAGCTGAGCTTGGTTTACGAAGGCAAGCCCATCGTGTTAGCGTCGCGCTCTATCAGCACCTCACCGTTTTACAACGGTTTGAAGCATTGCATAGCAGAGCAGCTGGCTGAGTTCAAGGTGGTGGACGCCCAAATCCGCGAGGTGTATCAGGGGTACACTAGGAATCCAATGTTGGTTAGGTACGCTTACGACGTCATTCTGAGCGTCGCCTTTCTGCCTGCGTTCTTCACGTTTGATTCCGAGGAACACGGCACGGTGGAGCTGAAACAGAAATGTCGAGCGGCGCAGTTCGGGTCTACGGCAACGACGTCCACTCAGGCGCACATATCTGGGCTGCTGAATCGTCTGGAGTTTGACACCCATACCGGAGATTTGGACCATCTGGAGCTGGGAATTGGAGACGTGGAAGACAAAGGCACGATTTTTGCTGTGCACCCGTGCAAGCATATGGGTGCACACGTTTTTTTCGCACAGTTTTGCACAGGACATGTCGGTGGGCATTTGGTGGCAATTTTTGTTCCCTGAATCCCTTCATGACCATATACTGGTCTGCCGTGAAGTGCCTACATATGCTTAGCGCGACTTAGCAGAAAAAACAAGGAACCGTGGCAACATCAAGTATCATCGCAGTGGGCTGTCATGCATGTGGAGGGATGACCGAGCACACTGAAGAGATGTCAACCTACATGCATGGATGTTGACGATGTGTAATTTGGCACCTTAACTGCATGCACATGGACTACTGTTCTGTTGAAGCAGTATCTGAGTAGCTGAGTCATTCAAGCCGAGTGTCTGGCGCGCAGACGACACGGGCCGCCCCTCCACCAGCACAAATGCGGGCCGTGCATCGAAAACGCCAGCCCCATCCGACGAGGCCTGCATCAATCCAAAAAACGTCCGCGATGACATATTCAAGCTCACTGCACCGACGGAATGGGACTTCGAGCTACCGGACCCCCCCGCCCTCAAATGCCAGCTGTTTCCATTCCAACGAAAAGCCCTGGCATGGATGGCATGGCGCGAGAGCTTTTCAAGCGCGGCGGCGCTTCTGCCGCAAGCTTCCCCCCCCTCCAATGCGATGCTTCAGCTCCTCGCGCAGCACGAGCCGCTGGATTCGCTACCCTCCGGGGCCGATCCAAGCTCTATGGACATGGACGTTGAGACCAAACTTGGGCCGCCACCGCCAGTGGTGGACCCAGCTGCGCCTTCTAGCAGCGGCAGGGGGCTGCAAGGGGAGCCCTCGGGTGCAAAGGTGGGTACGCGATCCAGCTTGCGAAACAGCCGGGCTGCTGCCGCGGATGGCGCCGTGGGGTGGGACGCCTCTGAAGGGCCTGACGCTGGGCGGCGCATTGACCCGTACTTCTGGGTGCCATTCATGTCACCATACCTGGGGGACCACCCGCTGTGGGAGGAGATCCGCTTGAGGTCTGGGACCAGTCTCTTCTGCAGCTTGCCGCTTGGGAAAGTGTCCTTGAAGTCCCCAGGAGACATGCTGGAGCAGGTGCCCGGTGGGCTGCTCAGCGAGGAGATGGGTTTGGGTGCGATGACGTCCTTGGCTTCAACTGTTGTCTTGCCCTTGTGCCAGGTGCATTCTGCAACTGCCCCAAAAAAGTATATACTAAGAGGTGTAGCTAGTAACCAGGTTGCCCCTGTGCACGAGGCCGAAACCGCTTGCGTACGCCCCCCTCGTCGGCTGGCGGGGTAACTGATTGATTGATTTATTTATTCGTTCGATTCAGGAGAACAAGACGTGAGAATTATGTTTGATTTTGATCATCTTTAAACTGTGGGATATGGTAGACTGGAGAGGGACAAGTGTCTAGGGCCAGCAGATGCGCAAGAGGAATGCATTCAGCTGTTGGAAGCAAACATGCATGGTGCGAATCTGTTTGAGACCTGTATGGCTATCATGGGCGTCATGCTCATTGATCCCGGAGAGGCATACATGGCCGAGAGCTTACATTTTGCCTTGAGCTTATGGCACGATTGTGGTCGCTCACAGCTCCTCACAAGCCAGTGAGGACAGTACACGGAACGTTTGGATGCGTGGACACTTGCATGTGATCTATTCCACCATATGATGCAGGCAAAACGGTGGAAGTCATAGCACTGATCCTCACTCACCCCCGTCCACCCATTCAGCGGCGCAGAGCAAAGCGTTCGTTGTCCCCCTCGTCTCTGAAGGCCAAGTTAGCTGTCAAGAAGCTCAAAGCAGAACCTGGCCCTGCTGCCAAGCCGGCTTTTAAGGTGAACGGTACGTCAACCTGTACTGCCGTCTTCCAAGGGAAACAGGAATTAATAGATAGATTGAGCTGTGCAAGGACAGCACCATTGTGTATTCTTTGTCCTTCGCCTGTCAACGAGGTGCTTCCATCGTTTCCGTTCGCACGTGTAGGATCCACTGATAGCGACATCTCAGCGGATGCAATCGCGTTGGTCGATTATTGTAATGACGGGGGCCATACTCGAGGGCAGGATCAGCCGGATGATGTGTGTACTGTCACAGAACGGCGAGAAGTTTTGTATCATGAAAAATGTGCCTTGCTGAGAGGCTGTGGCGGGCACTTCATGCTTCAGGGTCTGTCTTTGTCGTAATCTTGGCGCAGACCCCCAAATCATCACGAGCTGTGCTGAGAGGTTGTATAGTTCAGTTCTGGCAGCACGCTCTTATGACCCTTCTACAACAACCGCTCTTGCATGCACAGCATTTGTTGCTACGGGCTCATTATGGATTGGGCCAAACATTCCCGTTCGATTCATGCAGTCTTGTAGATACATGCCCACAAACTGAGTTGAGATTATTGAACTAACACATCGTGTAGAATTATCAGGAGAAAGTTGTCAACTTCCGCGTGTCGTTTTGCCGGCTTTGTAAGAGCAGATGGTGTGTTGTTGCAGCGACGGAGATGAGCTCGTTGCTGGCTCCAGCGTCCCCAGTTGCCGTTCCAGAAAGTCCCCCGGATTGTATCGATCTCACTGCCGACTCCCCACCTTTGGGCCAACCCCCTTCCGCAGTTCCTTCACAGCCCTCCGCTGTCCCATTGCCACCAGCACCCAAGCCACAACCCAGCTTCAACACGGTGAAGGCTGCGCTGAGGGCCGTCAAGCCAGAGGAGTGGAGTGGATCAGGTGTGTAACGTTTAAACAATCCGTCCCCACCAGGTGGTGAGCTTCCATGCAAGATGGAGTCTCTTCCAACGCCGTGCATGAAGTTTACCCTGTTTTACTGCCATACATGTGTAGAAGGCATGCCATTGCTGAAGATGAGCATTCTGGAATAAGCTGAGGTTTACATCAGGGTTGTAGAGCACAACGTACGATCAATAGCCTTTACAGCAATGTCGGCACATGTGTTCGGAATCGTCAGGAAATCGCTGTCATCGGTGCCGACTCAAGCCGTGGGTACACTCAGGTGAAGGAGACGCAGTGGACATGGAGGCGCTAGGGGCCGCAGACCTGAAACGGTCGTTTGGCAGCACCCTCGTGGTGGCGCCGTCGACGATTGTTCAGCAGTGGGTGCAAGAGATGGCCAAGCACTCCTCGCTGAGCGTTGTGCTCTACGACGGTTGGAAGGACCTTCGGGCCGACGCCAAGCGCAAGGAGACGGCGAAGCAGCGAAGCATCACAGCTCGCGCTCGCAGTGGGGAGGACCCGGTCAAGCTGGCTGCCGAGATGGCCGCATTCATCGGCGAAGGTGCTGCAGGAGCAAGCGAAAGCGCCCTCGCAGCTCGCGCGGTGCAGGTACGCTGATTTCTGGATGCCGACATCACGATGATCGCATTCATCATCCAGCAGTGGACGTATTTGCAATAAAGCAGGAGACATATTTGCAATTGGCTGCTACCTGACATGTATACCGCGTCTGCGTATTGAGTATTGTGTTGTTGAATGTGTTTCAACCTGAAGGCAGCCAGTCCCGAAACAAGCATAAAAGCAAGCTACTGCGTCTTGCAGGAATTGATGTCCGCCGATGTCGTCGTGACCACGTACGATGTGCTGCGGTCCGAGGTGTACATGAACACCGAGCGCGAGTCGAGGGCGTCGAGGTTCGAGCGCAAGTACGAGGTGCCGGGGAGCCCCCTCGTTCAGATCACTTGGTGGCGCCTCGTGATGGACGAAGCACAGATGGTTGGCCGCAACATGTCGCTCATTGCTCAGATGGCTCGCAGGCTCCGCTCAGTGCACCGCTGGTGCGTGACTGGGACGCCGATCGGCGGTGGGGGGCTCAATGACCTGCAGAGCCACCTGTCGGTGCTCTGCCACTCGCCCTTCCAGAACCCGGACCTCTTTCGGTGCGCTCATTTCCAACTTCCAATGAATGGTTTCGAGTGTCCTGTGTGTATCGGCAGGTCTAGCTTCTTGCATGCGACATCGAGCCTGGAGCAGAATCCTTGCCAACAGAGGCTCCGCACTCACATGAATCAGATCACTTTCATTTGTGTGATGCGCGTATTGGCAAAGTGGTTGCTTGCGAGACGGCCCCTGCTATGTTGTTGTCAAGGCCAGAAACAATTCGCACACGGTCATAAACATGCGGTCCGTTGAAACAAATCGCACACTCGCTTGGAAACCCAGCTTGCCATATGCAGTTCCCTCATCTCGGATCCGATCGAGAAGGGAGACGCAAGAGGCTCGCAGCGCCTCCGCACGCTGCTGAAACCGCTGATGTGGAGGAACACGAAGGCCGTGGCGCTGCAGGAGCACGCCCTCCCCCCTCGCTCCCTCCATTGCGCCTTTCTGGCGCTGCCCCCGGCTGAACGCTCTTTTTACCAGCACATCCTCTCAGCCACAAAGAAAGAGTACGAGAACTGGCGACTCAGCGACGTTGGCGGTGGTGCAGCCGTAGGGCCCCGAAATGGGTACCAACTTGATCGCCAGAAGCAACGACGAAAGGCCCTGGCGTCTAGCCTTGCAGGTGAGGGGCCTGCCGCAAGCTCGATGCTGACCTTCTGGACAGCTTGTGTCCTTTACGCCACTAGTGCTCCTTGTCCGGGGATGATGACAGCAGCAAAGCGAATGAGGGGCATGCAGGTGTACATTTGCATTGCTGACTGCTTTGGGAACCCTTGCAGTGCAGCAGCTTGGAGATGAGGGAATGGTAATTCTCCGCACATGATCTGATGATGATATATCCTTTGCAACACTACCGCATCCACATGGACATTGGCAACAATGCTCTCCCAGGAGTCAACCCCACTGAAGCATCTCGTTGCTTCCTATGTTCGCGTTAGCTTTAGATTCGTCCCCCTCTCACCTGAGCCATTGTTTTGGGCATCGTGCGGAAAGGCCTCACACCGCATTACTTTCTGTGCAGGCGTGCTGACTCAGCTCCGTAGAGCGTGCATACACCCGCAGCTGACGTCGTACTGGAGGCAGCTGAGTCAGGAGCTGCAGCTGAACCAGGGGGGCGCGCTGTCCATGGCCGACATCCTCCGCAAAATGATCTCGTCGGCGCAGCTGGACCTCCAGAACGAGGAGCGAGACCTCTGTATCGCTCTCAACGCACTCGCACTGCTCAAGGGCCTGCGCGTGCCCTCGCTGTGCGATGGTAGCACTGGGGACGGCGCTGCAGCAGCGGGCTCCTCAGGTGTGACAGTCGATACTCTTTCCACACGAGTCTTTGCGTCACTATGTTCAGGAAGCGCGTCTGTTTCTCTGCAGAGAAGGACAGGGTGGAGGGCGGCCTTTCGCTTGCTTTTGCCTCGGATGTCGAGCACTCATTGGAAGGTTGTGGCAAAGAGAAAGGAGGCTCTCATATCGGGCGTTCCTCTTGTGTGTTTCATTTCCAGTCAGGTTGACTTGCTGCTTTGATGAGGCAAAAACCTGTACAGGATTGACAACAAATTTTCGACGAGTCCAATATATGTATTCTTTTGAGTATAGCTTGTCAAGTTGCTTTGACTCTCTGCATCTTCTGCGTCAGCTTTGCGTGCAATGCTGCAGGTAGAGCTGGCAAAACACCAAAGCTGGAAGATGTCAACCTGTTTGCGATTTTCAAGGAGATGGCCATCCAAGATGTCGGAGCGAAGACTGTGGAGTCCTTAGCCAAAGATACCAAGGCTACCGACACTGCAGACGCCACGGCACCAAACTTAACCAACGGCACAGCAGCGCCTGAAGAGCCCAGCATCAAGTCACCCAAAAAAGGTGCGCTCGTTACAGCCAGGCTATTCGAGCATGCTGTCCTGAGATAGGCTGCCCCTTTGTGTGTGTCCAATGTGCTGGCTATGAGCGTCCCATACACATGGACGACTCAGCCTACAAACCCTGAGTTGAAACGTAACATGACCGCCTCTTCCGTTCGCCGCTACATTGCATTATTCATGTTTTCCAGCAAGGTATGCAGCGATTTATCGGGTGCTGCTGTCAGGATAATGCAAACCAATGCCATCCATGAGGCACCCTAGCTCAAACTCATGTTGCTGTCTCTGCACTCATCTCACCGGACGAAACCTTTCCAAATGCCATGCAACCTGCATAGATCCTCGATGGATTTCATATTCAATTGTTGTCACACTTGCCTGGAACATCTCTCCGTCTTGGACAATGTGTGACATCTTGTAGCATCTGCGACGGTATTCATCACACAGTCCCACGTAGTGCATCACACTCGTACTCCAATCGCACTTCGCTTCGATGTTCTCGATGAATGCAGCGTCTGCGTGTGTAGGCAAGCGAAAGGAGGCGCAAAGCGATGCCGCAATCTTGGAGGAAATGCTCGGCCACCTGCAGGAAAGTTTGCGGGTGGAGGAGGGGGGGATCGATGCGCTGCAAGAGGAGGAGGCCAACCTGGCTGGGACCTCGATTGCCGGTGGTGATTCCACCTGGCGTGCCTGGAAGCATCTTGGTATGAGCACGGCGTGCATGCTGAGCAGCGTCCACGCTGCGTTGAGTCATGAAGACGCTGCCAGCGAAGCTCGCAAGCAGCTCAAGTCCAAGGCGGGCGACCTGCAGGTGTGTTCTGTTACATCACTTCCTCTCATTTGACGATGATGATCCAAAGCCTTATCGGTTTGCTGACGATCCAATTGATCATCATGTAAGCATTATCGTCGATTTGGCATTGGCCTGATTCGTGATTTATCTCGTTTGTTTTCGTTGCACTCTGTCGGTACTTCTGCTGGCGTCTTGCCGTCTGCAAGGTTTTACGCTGCGCCTCCCCGGCATCCAAAGGTGCTCAGCAACCGTCAGGGCACTGAGCCTGGGAATCATTTTCCTGAGGACCTCCACAGGAAGCAGCTGGCATGCAAACAGTACAGCTTGGCCCGCATGCAGACGAGCGCCGTAAACCAGTTGAGTGCAGTCAACGCGAAGCATGACGAGACAGCGGAGAAGGTGGCGACAGCGCGTGCACAGGTAGAAGCCCGCTGGGCCGACGCGCTCGCGGTAGGGTTTACCGGGAAGCTGCCCCGGGTTGAGCGCCCGCCGCCCCATGAGGACGCCATGGACGTCGACGCGGGCCCCAGCACCAGCTCCAGGGAAGGCCAAGACATCGATGTAGCCCCCGCGTCCTCATGGCTCGCTCTTCTAGACCGCTCTCTCAAGCTCGCTGGTGCGGCGGAGGCTGCTCAACGCAAGGTATACTGCCGTATACCTCTCTTGCAACGCCACCGAGTAATGATGTGCATGTGCGTGTGCTCCTGTGATGTGTGTGTTTACGATGGTAGCGACAGAGCGAGGATTTGTGGAGTGAGGGAATTGGCGTATATCGCCGCTGGTCGCTACAGGGCTTCAAGAAAGACGTGCATTTGAAGACTTCTCGGTCCTGAACGGCGAAACCGACCAGAACCGTGACTTTCAGTATCCGACTCAGATTACGATTCCCAGAGAGCTGCTAGAAAGCTGCTTTGCTACAGGGGAGCTTTGAATAGGGACCGATTGAAGCAATCTGCGGTAATCCTGTACATGCCAGGGCTTTGCTGTGCACCAATCGTTACCCTGCTGATCCGAGAAGTCACCCAACATATGCCACATTTGATGGATGTTTTCACGTTATACGATGACGATGATGAGGATGCACCTTTTAACAACACCACCGCATCCACATGGACATCGGCAACTCCAAGTACTACTTGGGAACCAGAATATCAAGGCATTTGTGATCTGTGAATATTGCATGAGTATTGCCATCAAATAATGTGCCAGAAATTCAGAGTTTTCTTAGGTCTGCATGGTACCTCAGGCGCTGACAGGAAAGCCATGCTGAATATCTGCTGACAAACAAGCCTTGCTGAGCAATGCAGGCGGAGGCACAAGGCTCAATACACACCGTGCTGCTGGGAACCACATCAGCGGTTCGAAGCGCGTTGGAGGCATTAGAGCGCACAGCCAGACGGCAGCGGCAGGCCTTTGACTCAGCTCTGGGCCTGGCGCTCACGGCGCAGACCCTCCACTGCGTGCGCCCCATGTCTCAAGCACTCAACTCCGACCTGCAGGCAACGCCGGCTGAGAAGCTGAAAATGACCGGACAGTTGCCTGCTTGCCATGACCGACTCGGCCATTTCGCACTTCTAAGATCAGCGTTCCTGCAGCCTGACTTGAACATCGCCAAGGTACCGTTTCTATCTATGTATCTCTTGTGCTCCCCAAGCATCTTTCGTTGGCTACGCCGCATTTATGTGGGTATCTGTTGGCCAGCTGACCTGATCTTGTTGCACTTTAGAAGGCGAACAAGAAGTTATGTCAGGGCACGCGGATGGCGCGAACTTTGGAGCTATCTCTGCCATTGCTGACAAACCAGCCTATCTGCAGGCGGCTGCAAAAGCGTTCCGTGCCCATGCCAATGTCTCAGAGCTGATGGCGACGCGAAGTCATGTCGACAAGCAGAAGCGGCTGCTGGAGAGGCGCCTCGTTTCGTACCAGACCGCTGTGGATGCCAGCATGAATGAAACAGGGGCTGACCTCATCAATGTGAGCACCGGTGTGTTGAGTGCTGCTATCGATGCTGTTCGCGCACGCCTCGAGGCATGCTTCCCATCATCTGCAAGGATTCTCACACCAACGGGTCATACCTCACGGTTACAAGGGGTTCCAAGAGGTTTTACACAGTTGCATGTGTACACAGAGTTATACCCCACTGTTGCGCAACCTTTTTCAGACATTATGAACACTGCAGCTCAAGCTGAAGTCGAAAGCCAACATGATCACCCATTGTTGGTACGCCTGCCATCACATACTGGCCGTGCCATTGTGACTCATTGTAGAGGTCTTATTCGTTTCACTACATCAGGAGGGTGCAAAGCTGCTAGCGCCCACAATGTCCTGTGTGAGCGTGATCTGGCTGAGAGACCAATGTGGAATAGCTGACTCTCCAAGCTGGACTGAGATATGCACAGCAGCGTGCTTATTGTTACGCAAAGTCTTGTCGCTTTGCCAGCTCCTGACAACCTCACGCATTGTGGGCATTGTGTCCTCCGGTGCGGTCAACTGAGGTGAGGTGTGGATGTGATATGCAGCTGCTCAAACAGCTGAAGGAAGCCCACACGCTGGCCGCAAAGGTGGAAGAGAAGCAAGACGCGGTGGACAGATCAGAGCACGAAACGTATTTGGCGCTCACCAGCAAGAGCCACGTGCTGCGTGCTGCACTGGCAAGCGCCTCTAAGTTCAAAGAGCGTCGGCATAGCAGCCTTGCCGCCCTCAAGCGCTCCGTCACGGACCACACCGCAAAGTCCCGTGACCTTATGTCCCACAAGCGCTTCTTGAATCACCAACTCAATGTGCGAGCCACGTTAATCACATGTCTATCTGGATGTGGGCTTTTGCGAAGGTTGGATTGCGAGCATTAGAGAATTATTCCAACATACATGCAGCAAGATGTAATCTGGTCATGTTCGTGTCACTCCAGTAAAACACGTGCATGCCTCTTTTCACACTTCCCTTGATCTGCATTGCGTTGCTGTGCTGTCAGACAGACACTAGTTGCGATTCAGGCCTGCACACTAGCCGTGGACAATATATGAGGAACTCACGCTCTCTGGCTTGCACCTGGATGGATCGCCATAAAGCATCAAGCAATTGTACTCCTACGGTGCTGTTTCCAACTGGTTGCCCGTGCTCTCAAGCGGCATCGCAGGGGCAATAGCAAGAGGGACCACTGTATCTAAATGAAGTTGTCAGCTATAGTCCGAACGATGCGTGTGCAGGACATGAACGGCACGTCCCCGGACATCAAAGTCCCGAAAGCTGGCGAAGCATCGACATCGGCGGAACCAGGGGCCTCAGCAGCCCCCGCGCCGCCCCCCCCTCCCGTGGAAGACGCCGCAGGGCCCTCCACCTCCAATGCTGCCGCCGCGTCGGACCTGAGCCAGCGCCGTTTGCCAGGAATGGCGATCAGCGATGCCCTCAAAGCGCAGATTGCCGAGATGGCGAGTGACGAGGATGATGACGAGGAGGCCGGGGGTCGCACGGGCCGCTGCCCGGTGTGCACCGAGCGAATCACGGGCACGATCAATCTCTTCCCTTGTGGTCACGCTTTCTGCAACGATTGCTCGTCACGCCTTCTTGCTCACCCCCCCTCCACTTGCCCAATGGACCGCAGGCCAGTCAAGCTCACGCAGGTGTGCCATCCTGTCTCGGAAGCTCTGTGTAGCAGCTCCCCACATAGCCCAACTTTCGACGCCTGCTGAGGGCTGGTACGATATTGGATCGTGGTAGTTGCTGCGCTATGGCTTGTGATACACGAAGGGCTGTCCGCGCAGTCTGCTTCAGTTGCGTTTGGCATCATCAAAGCTCGGAAAAATTGCAGCCGTATGCTATATGCTCACAAGCTTGCAGCGCTTTGCCATAAATGTCATTTTTCAGGTCCAAGTGCCCGGAAATGCATGAATGTTCGTGACGAAAAGGGGTCGGAATCCATTCTGGAAGCACTGCACGCGTGTCTGGTACGGAGAAGGCTGAAGCATTTATGCACTTTGCGCAGGTCTTCCGGGTGGCTGTGGCGGCCAATGCCGATGGAGAGAGAGGGACCGCGGCGCAGGGCCTTGACTCGGACGAGGTCACACCAGAGCATCCGGAATTGCGTTCAATTCCCGTCAATGGCATCTGGCTCACAAAGGTGCAAGCGCTGCTCCGTCGGATCCTTCTTCTGCGAAAGTTGGCACCCGATGAGAAGTGCCTCGTGTTCTCGCAGTTTCCGGATGCACTGCAGCTAGTGGGCCGCGCTCTCGCCGTCAACAACATCAGACACGTGTCCATCCTCTCCAATGAGAAAACTGTGCGCTCTCCTTGCACTGTTGCAGAAGCATGCCCTCATGCCAGGAAAGCTGCCCATCGATTTATTGGAATTAGACAAACGGTCACATCAACACAGCAACACCAGGAATTCTGCTGGCAATTGACTTGTCATTATAGGCACTCTCGTACATTGCGCCAGAGCGCGTGGGATTGGACAGTCATTCTGCATGCCCTCCTTACGTGATATCTCTGATTCTTCGGTTGTCCCTCGTGTCCTCCCCACCGACACAGTTGCTTTCATGTTGGCGAATCCAAGCCATCATCCCCTCATCATTCCCAGTTAGACAAATGTACACTCACTCGGAAACCATGCATACGAAGCGATGCAACAGTGCAATATGCATGAATGCAAGCAAGCGCTGCCATCGAAACAACCAAGCAACTCTTGCCCGTCGGGTTGCGGACATTCGTTGGTAACAGGAAGAAACTCGGGTTGCAGGCTTCGCGTGCAGCGCTCAAGGCGTTCCAGGAGGATCCAGGCACCTGTGTGTTCCTGTTAGCGCTGGGTGCCGCGGCGGCGGGGCTGACGCTGACGCGTGCAAACCACGTGTTCCTACTTGAGCCCGCGATGGACCCTTCCATTGAGCAGCAGGCCGTTGCGCGCGTCCACCGCTTCGGCCAGGAGCGCCCTGTCAGCATTGTGCGCCTGCTGACTCAGGACACTGTCGAGCTGGTGGTTCTGACGCAGTCAGAAGCCAAACAAAAGCTCTTCGAAGCTGCCACGCACGGCGAGATGCGTGCGCTTGAGGACACCGGTGATGCTGATGTCATCACTCTCAGCACTGCGGCACCCTCGAAGGAGACCTTTGGGCAGGACGACCTCGCTGGCCTCCTAGACGCCCTGTTTCAAGTTGATAGCGCGTTGCCTGTTTGATCCGCCTGAACAAAGTTGACGTGTTCTAGATTGGACGGCACATATCATCTGGTCACGTTCGGGCTGACTGGTACTATCTACTTGTCTATCGTTATTTGCTACAATGTGTGACAGCTATGGGCCTTTGTCCACGCTGCTATTGCCTGGATTATGCAAATGAGCATGAATCTCACTCGCGGCATTGTGGTTCAGCGACGCCAACTGGATGGCTATCTCATGCACCATACCTACTTCGAGCCTTCCTAGTTGCTGTTACAGTTGCACGTCGAAGAGCAGAATGGGTTCTTACAACTGTACCACAATATAACGGAAACCTTGATATTGCTGTCGTGCAATGGGACCAAGCAGCTGAACTGTCACTGTCAGGAGAAGATCCCCTATTCTGACATATTCTGGATTATATGTGTTACAAGCGACAGGGCTGGCAAAACAGGAAAAAGCACAGAAACTAACACTGAAAACAACGTCACAAACTAAGACAAAACACACAAGAAAACCAGCAACCTAAGCCACGCCGGGATCTTCCTGCGGTGCATCACACCCTGGATTATATATGTCTGGATTATATTTCTGGATTATATATGTCTGCCTCCAGGCATCCCTCTCGGGACCGCACCACCGACCCTGGACCTCCCATGCTGACTATCTGGCAATATCAAGGCTGACTCATCTGCGTCTGAGCGACGTCTTCACATAACATTTGCGTTCCTTCCGGGGGATACTGCATCCCTCCATTTCGGCATAAGATCGATTCTGCTTCGTTGATGCGCACACCAGGCACTTCGACATCTGGAGACAGTTTATGTGGCCGCAAACCCCGTCATAAATTACGCTTGCCCAGTTTGGCGACGTCCAAATTTTCAACATCATGTGCCCATGTCCACATGTGGCATACCAGTACCAAGGAGAGGGATGAGCCCTCTACAGGCCTATTCAAATGATTGCACGGCAATTACCAGGAACTACATCTGGGGGTACCAGTCTGAGATGAGAGCACCTGCAGCGACGTTTGGTTCTGTTCTGCTGTTTTGGATAGGTTCTCAAGATATCTCGAGATAGGCATGTCAGTGAGGTTACGATTTGTATTGGACTCGTGGGAACCGTTGTAGTAAAAGCGCAAACATGTCACCGTGGTACATACCAACTCCTTACAGGTTTGATGGGCTCGTTATGAGTTCGTTGGGTACTGCGGTTGAGAAAAAATATTGTCCAAGCAATAGCAAAGGTCTTTATCTGGGCTTTCGTTTGGCCCACCTGACAGGCTTTATCGGATGCAAATATTATATAAGTTACATGTGGGCCCTTCCCAGGCACAGCGCCCGCCCTGGGCATATATGCACATGCTTCGTTCGTGTGTAGCGGTGCGCAAATCGTCTATGCACCTCTGCCTTCCGCAGAGAAGAGCACCCTTCCGTACAGTTGCTTCAACAATGCAATGCTGGAGCAAGAGAGAGAAGCTGTCATCGGAGCAGGTGAACATTAGCGCACTTCCTGAGAGCTCTACATCTAAGCCAGATATAACCCCTACCCCATCGGAGTTGTGGGAATACCAGCGTTTCTACTCTCCATTGCTGGGATGGTACGTCTTCCAAGTTGTCATATAAATGTGAGAAAATGCTGCTTTTGTTATCGAGAAGTGCAGTTCGTACGATCTGAGCGAATACCGTTCGTCCCCTCACGCACGACTTCACCAAAGGCAGTGTACGCAATGCGCATCAGGGACCGGGGTTCTCCGAACAGCAACTTTGCCTTGCAACTTCCCATTTGCTGTGCAGGCGTGCTCCGTTTGTGCTGGAACAAGCGACATGGACGGACATGCGTGGAAACGAAGTGCCAAAATCCGCTGCTCCGACTTCCACGTCTATGGATGACTGGGTGGTCGAAGTTGCCCCAGCCACCGACAAGTTCGGGTGGCAATACGGCACGCATTACTCACACCTTGCTTGTCCCAGGGTTGGGGGGAGAGCCAGTCAGCGCAGCACAGGTACGGACACCCGCTCGTCGCATCAACCTGTATCGATCACGGCATGTTTGAATTAGCCTAGACACACGAAGACGCATGTGTGAGCAGACGTCGTCCTCCTCTTTATCCTCTCAACGTGACTCACCGCAATCTCGAACGGCCTGATCCATTGAGCCGGCAGCACGGTTTTGCAGACTTCGTCCGGCGACGAAAATGGCTGCGTTACGACTCAACGGACATGAAAAGGCGTCGGGAGCGAGGGAAACGAGGCCAAGAGGCCGTGGCGTGGCTGACAGCTGAGCACATGCTGGATGTTGAGTCACAGCAGAAGCGGGAGGCCTCCGCGGCGCTCAACGCTGCTCGCGCCTTCATCTCCCTTTTCAGTGAACTGCTAAACCGCAACAACCTTTGGACGGTCCGTTGCACTGACAAGCTGTCGCAGTTTATGGTGATCAACGAGAATACGTGAAATGATGTTACAAGATTGTAGCCATGGTGGCACTTCTTGAACACTGCTGCTGCATGCCCCATTTGTCGGCGCTGATCAGAAGATATGCGCTTGTGGGGTTTGTTTCTTGTGAACTTTACAATGCACACATCCCAGGTCGTGGTAGTGCTGCTTTCATAATGGGCAATAAGCTCCAAATCAGCAGCCCTCGCTCCGCCTTCATGTAGCTTTGCAGTGATGTTGTGCATCAATGGTGCTTGCAGTTCTTCGCTAGAGCGGGGTTTGACCCCCAGATTTGTACCCACAATAATGCATTTTCAGGTATTTTTACCCACAAACCACACAGTCTGGCGAGTCGTTTGCCGCGCTAGAGGAACCATCGCCGCACCTGCAGAAGGACCCCAGCGACTCGGTACTCATGTACATATCACCATGAACAGCCATCACCAAATTCACAACACATCGAAGTAAATATTGATGCTTGCAATTTCCAACGCTTGTATTGGATGCATATCATTTATCAAGCGCCACGCTGCATGATATGCTCGTTGGAGTTGCCAACGTCCACATATGCAGTGGTGTTGCAAAAAGGTTCACCATGTACCTGCTTACAACACCAGACATCTCCCATCCCCAATGGCAACTCCGCACACCTATCTCTGGATTTCTTGCATCTGGGCGGATATGCAGATGCTTCCCTGGGACCCATTCTCCTACAACGTCATCTATCAGAGGCACACTGCATACATTGCCCGCATGCACGCCCTCCTGCTCCCAGACAGGATGCTGTCCGCCGCAGACGTCGCTGCGGCGCCCGCGAAGGCCCCCGCCACGGCATATGGCCCCTCTACCTCCGCCGATTTCTACCGGAACCTTGGCGCCTCGTCCCCCGCATCGTCCCGTGGCGCCGCTGCATCTGAGTCATCATGTCAGGCCCCCCCGGTTGCATTGGATGACTCGCTGCTTGAGGACCTCCAGGTATCCTATGACTCGCCTCATGTAGTTGATTCCATTCTCACAACACTCCTGGGTCTCCCCAAGCTCGTTGCTTCACGCTCCGACGCTGCTTTGGCTTGGCCATCAGTCCAAAGCAGCATCGGCTGCATCCTTTTCCTGACATGAAGATGCGAGGTGTAGGTCCAGCACTGAAACACCAACTGTGCCTGCATGCTGATTTGGCTGTTGAGGGTTTCTCTGAGAAGGGCAAAGTCCCCGGTCTCCACCCCTTGGCTTCTGTTGGGGTTCAGGGTTATAGGTTCGTCGAAGCAGCGGTTTCCATTTCTATGTGAACCTGCCATCACCCACTGGGCACCTGATGCCTCCTGCCTCATGAGCCTTGTCAGGCAGTAATTGTTTACATTACTTGGATTTATAGCACTTTGCGGATTCGAGCTGCCCTTGTACCGGAGAACTCCTGCTTGCAATGGGGTTACTGTTTTGTGTGATTTCTCAGCTTGGTGTGGCTCCGCGTGCCAATATATTTCCATATCTTTCATCTTGTGGCGTGGAAGCTGGCAGTAGTATGTTGGTGCATACTGGGCCTTTTTACATAGGTACCTTGACAACACAGCCATCCTCGGGAAGCTCTACAGAGGCAAGTACTGTAGTCTAGACATCACTTGCAACGCAACACAGCCTCAAGAGTAGGTATAGGTACAAAAAACCGTGATTTACTCTACCTAATTTCTGGGTCAAAGTCTTCTTAGAGAACGCGACGCATCGCAACGCTGGGCATTGGTCAAGGTAATGTCCAGGCTACGGTACACAGAGAGGCAACAAAGCTGAGGTGAGG
This sequence comes from Nuphar pumila, assembly GCF_984573655.1. Classification (NCBI taxonomy): domain Eukaryota; kingdom Viridiplantae; phylum Streptophyta; class Magnoliopsida; order Nymphaeales; family Nymphaeaceae; genus Nuphar; species Nuphar pumila. The sequence continues at coordinate 22,894 of NW_028323572.1, read as the reverse complement.
GAGTGCGCATGTCGACACCTCATTGAGAATGGTATATTAGCTGGTGTTGCTTTCAGACTCTGCGATGTTCCGTGCCTGTCTGTAACAACAATCACGGACTCAACGGTGAGACAGCATGGGGTCCGATCCCCACTGCAGCCTGATAATCATGTGTTCTCAGAGATTGAGACCCACAAAGCAGACTGCTCGGAAAAACACTGTCAACGGTGTGTGGGTTTGCAGGCGGCCATAGACTTCTCTCGGGCGGCTTACGGCTATGCCTACCTTGCTGGCGCATGTCGAGCGTGCTGGCCTACGTACACATGCAGACCGTCCAGCGCGGCTACTTTGACATCATCTCTGGAGCTTCTTCAGAAGCGAACAATCGCGCCGTGGCCTCCATCACCGGCATCCAGATGTCCGACATTCTCCTGGCACACTGGAAGAACAGCACGTATCGGTGCGGTGCTTGAACACTCTGCTTGGCATTCAAGCGCTTCAGGGAGCACCCGGTCCCATTGATTGTTCAGGGACTTGCTCAAACTTGCTCGGAAACTGAAGTGCTCTGACTGTTCAGTCCCTGAGTGACGTTCGGACGGTGTGATGTGTTTTTGGACCAAATGCCATGAATCTCTGGGATAGGAGACTGAACCCCATTCTGATGAGGCGACTGTTTGCATGTGGATGCACTAGGCTGCAACGCGATAGACCATCATCATTGCTCCATGCCTGAAGAAAATCAGCGTTATGGGTGGTACGGCAAAAGGTACAGTGAATGTTGGGGCTTGAAGTCGCAGCTTTGCAAGTTGGGGATTGGTTATGGGAGATGAAACGAGTCTGCTTAGAGGGTTGCAGGTGAGGCGATCCCTGGTTGGCCTTTAGCCTGTGCTTTGCTGCTAACGTGCCTCCTGTTTCTCGTCAAGAAATCCTGGGCAAGTCATCATTTGTCTGCTCTCACGGGGAAGCACCTTCCACAACCCCTATATTGCGATGTCTTATTTGATCAATCTTCTGGTTTTTTCTTCATGAACTGGCATTGGACGTCACTTTTGAAGGCTTGTACTTCATACATTTGCATGGTAGAGTCGATAGCTACCGAGGCCCTTGGAGGTGCCGTACTCCGTCAGGATTTCTGAGTGTTGGTGGCAAGCGAGTCACAGCATCATGGTTTAAGTGCTGCGCGTTGAAAGTCTTGACCGTGCAGGCCATGTCATTTCCTAGCTGTTGACCACAAGCGGAAGCGTTTGGTGCTGGCGGTGCGGGGCTCTCTGGAGCTAGGCGACCTACTCACGGACCTGCACGCGAAACCCATCCACCTCAGTATGGCCGGAGTGGACTGCCATGTGCATGAGGGCATGCTTCGAGCTGCCACGTATGCCTTCCATGTACTCTGTATGAGAGCTCGAATGAATGTCCTTGAGAGCTACAAGAATACCTTTGCTTCGTGCAACGCCTTACCCTCAATGGTCAACGGTGAGTTGACCAGCTTGAGGACACTCATCTCTTGCAACAACGCAGCTTCCGCTTTCATCAGCAAGTTCTTTCTGGCTCCAAACATGCAGGCGCCTGACCAATCATTCAAGGTTGGAGCACACATTGATAATGATTAAAAAGTTGTCTAAACACAGCATTTCTGTGTCAGCAATGAAGAGGCATGTCAGGCACGCTTGATGTAGTCGTCTTGCGCGCAAATGCTACGATTCAAGTTGGTGTGAGACATGAAGGTACGTGCACTGCAACACGGCCGAAGCCATCAAGGGCGCGAGCGAAGCCTTCCCGGATTACCCACTCTTCCTTACTGGGCACTCCCTGGGAGGCGGTGTGGCCACCCTCCTAGCACTCCTTCTGAGACAGCCCGCCGGAGCGCCCGAGAGCCTGCAGGTGCGAACAACCACTTCTTTCAAGCTTTGCAGTCGCTGCTCCACGGTTCGGAATCCAAAGAGATCTGATCCATAAAGGGAGGCATTGTGAACGGCACACCCGTGATGTTTTCACACAGAGCAATCCGAACCCAGTCCGTGTGGTGTTGTGTTTGTTGCACAGGATGAAAGGCAGCGACCCGGCAATATACGACACATATCGTTGATTTAAGAAAAGGTGGTGTCGACGTGTTCCTCTTGGGCTGAAATTCCTGGGAACGGTCTCCAGTATTGAACGCAAGGACAATTTGTGAATGTGCTGAAAACAGCGTTTTGATTCATCCACAAGCAAAAGAAGCATGAACTGCCGGCGCGGGCGCCATGTACGTGAGTCGAGCTGTCGTCAGTGCATTCATGCGCTCTGTTCATGCCGCGTGTCGGCGTGTTCTAATCTGGCATGATGATGTATCATTTTACAACACTACCGCATCCACGTGGCCATTGGCAACTCCAAGAACTACTTGGGAATCAGTGCTACCATTACTTTCAGAGGCATGCTTTTACAAATACGTCCTTGTGTCCTCAGCAACCAAGCCGTGCTAGCCGAATATGTGTTGCGGTCATGTTGTTAGCTCTGCGTTGTCCGCGACTCGTGATGCGCCATATCAGGCCGAGCACACACTGATCCACAACAAACTATCCGTGGCCAGTCTATCTTATTGTTGAAGGGCATCAAAAGGGCGTGATCTAGTCGCCGTTAGTAATGTCTACTTCAAGTAGCGAGCGTGATTTGGTCAAGAAGTAGAAATGCATAACTGCATCAAACATTCTCAACTTCTTTCTTTGGAGTCGTCTTTTACAAATCTAACACTGCATTGGATGTCGTGCAGCGCAACGGCATCACGTGCATGAGCATGGCGCCTGCGGCCTCACTCTCCACCAACTTAGCACAGCTCTGCGAGCCCTTTGCGACCTCCGTCATCCTGGGCTCTGACGCCATCCCCCGCCTGTCCTACTACACCGTTGAAGCGCTTCTGCGTGAAATATCCGACGCCTCTCCCGCCAAGCGCACAGTGGGTGAGATCCGCTCGACGCTGTCTGCCGCCTTTGCCCCCCTCTCCCAGCGTCTGGCCGGCCTGCAGCGGCCTTCTTCTCCGTCTTCAAGCGATGCTAAGGTCCGCTTGCCTGAGTCACGTTCATGTCCAAAGGTCACTTCTTCGAGGGTCAATCCGAAGTGGGGTGAAGCCCCGGATTGTTCGCAGTCGCGGGGTGTTGCAGCATCGTCCGGTGTCAGTGTGTGTTGCCTGCGCGTTTCAGGCCAGGGGATGCGATAGAATGGGCGTTGCTGTGGTGCGTTCAATGATCTTGGGCCCTCACCTGGACATCTACAGGGAAATTTCTTGGGGTTTGCCTGCCCACCATCCATAGATGCATGCTGTGAATTGCCTCTGTTTCTTGCTATCCATACATTGTCGCTTCCAATTTGCATTTTGTGAGCTGCAACTGCCTATGTCAGTCCTGTTACACGATACACCATTATCATGCATCAAACCCCATCATCTGACAGAGACCACATCCAGAGCTACTCCTACATGCTTGAATATGAATATGAAGAGGGCACCTCTCATGAAATAGAAAGCGTCAACACAGCATGCATGAAACGCAGGCACAGCAGGGGCTGGAAGCGATCGCCGGCAGCTCTTCCAGCAAGAGCAACTCAGCGTGGCAGCGTGCGGGTCGTGCAGCTCAGCTGCAAGCGCCACTCCGCTTCCCCACGCCTCCCTTTGAAGACTCCCCGCGTTCAAGCGCACAGAGCTCAGACCTCCTTCAAATCCCCATCCCCTCGCAGGCGTCCCAGCGGAGGAACGGCGTTCCCTGCGGCTCAGGGTTGCGCGACTCAAAGCCTTCTGCAAGCGCTGCGGGCTGGGTAGGCGAGGGGGCGGCCGGGAACGAGGCCACATATGCTGCGATGCATGATCGGTATAACGGCGCAGCCTCGGATGGCAAGGACAAGGACGACAAGGATGACAAGCACACGGAGTTGAGGAGTGCTGCTCAGTGGTATCGCACCCACAGCATGGGGTCACGTGTCGGTTCTGGTGGCTCGGCAGGCTCTGAGGCTGCCCAGCCAGTTCCTGAAATTAACGCGGAGAGAGCTGCGAATGCCGAGCCGGAGGCGCCTGCGGGCGCGAAGGGTGCCGGACAATCTGGACCTGGGGTGCCCCTCCCTGGCTGGCGGCTTGCACTTTCACCGATTAGCTGGCTCTGGTCTGCCAGGGGGAGGGAAGGTGCGACCTCCGATCGCAGATCACATAATCAAGTTCTTGAGCGTCAACGTTGCTCACTTGCGCGCAGGCAGACATGTCAATGGACGCCTTATGAGTATTCAGGAGCCAGTGGGATCACGGCTGGTGATAGGGCATTAATAGACATGTGAGAGGACGTCGTTTCTCGCATTCATGTGCCAATGATCCCCTTTTCAAACGTGCCTGAGTACTCTGGCGCGTTGGAACTACTTCTTGCTGAGCGATGGGATGACTTAATGCGGCGCGAACTGCTGTTGAACGGGCCCTTGCACCGGGTGTTGCTGGCAAGTCAAGCAGTAGCACATATCAGATAGAGACAAACGTCCAGCAGCACATACCATCAAGGCTGTCATGAAAGTCCAAACCGAGTTGCAATCTGCGTCGCATTGACGCCCATTGCATGCACACAGGGAAAGCGCCGCCGGACCTGGACGCTCGACAAGCGCTCGAACCAAGCGCGTCAATCCAGGACCCGTCGCCCCTGCCTCAGGGCTCCCCCAGCCCTTGGGCACTGCTGTCTCCAACACCTCAAAACGCACCCTACCCCCAGAGGCGCCCTCTCGAAATCTTCGACCAGAGCTCAGCATCTCTTCAGGACAGCCTCCTTGCAGAGTCCGGGTCCCCTTCATCCCCGCCATCGGCACCAAATGGGACTGGTCCCCTTGGTGCGGCTGACGCTGCTCAGCCTCGACCCGAGCAAGACGCGGTGCAGGAAGTTAACAACGGCGACGGCGGAGTCACCGGCAGCGGTTTTCGGCGTCAGGAGGGGCTCCGCTCGCGCCTGACGACGACCCACATGCCTATCTGATGGAGATGGGCATCATTCCGCGTGACTCGCTGCCCCCGTGTTCGGGCCTCAGCTGAGTCACCAGGCCTACAGGAAGCTCCCAAGTGGTGCGGACGCCCGCATCACCGGTGCGGCGTCTCAACGCACAGGACGCAGCGCTTCTGAAGGAAATCGATGCAGCACACCTGGAGCGGGAGCTATCTCCAGAGACCCCCCCCCCCCTGTTCCCGGCAGGCCGTGTGCTGTGGCTGGTGCCCGTTGAAGCGGCACCGCCGATGCGGCCGTGCCGTCCTCCGCCACCGCATTAATAGCACACCCCATTCAGCTCGACGAAGCCGCCTCCGACCATCTCGAAGCGGCTGTGCAGCAGTCTGTTATCAGCCATGAGCTCTCCGACCAAGCCAAAGAGGGAGCAGCACATACTGACGGCAACCCTGGCGGGGGCCACGCAAGCGCGGATGCATCGATGCTTCTTCAAACGAGTCAGTAGAGGTGCTGGGTTCAGGGGTCGACGATGTAGGAAGGGATGGGGGCTGCTCGGGACGGCGATCCATTTGGACCTGCGCTTTCGCCGCAGGCCCACGGAATGTTTCAACGCTGGTCGCAGGATGTCTGCGAGGGGCTTGGCCCTGATGGGAATGCCTCCGCACAAGCTCCCGACTCGGCTGCAGCAAGTCAGTGAGGCTGAGTCCGCTACCGCTCTCGACAACCAAAGGAAGGCGCAACAATCCACACCTTATATCAAGCCTGGGATCAGCAAGTCGGGAAGCAATGCAACGCGTAGTCAAGGGAGCCCCCTGCGGTCAGCGATTGCCGGTGCAAAAGGCGACCCAGCGGGGTGGGGCGAATTTGCAGGGTACAGAGGACCCTACGGAGGGGGGATTGAGCAATTTGGCAGGGAACGTGGTCCAAGATGTTCCAGCGCGACTCGGAGGGTATGTTGATTGACCAGCCGAACGTCTTGGACGAGTCGCGCAGCGACGAGGCCCAAGTGTTCACCGTTGAGGACTCGAGTGGGAGGCTGAGCGGAGGCAGCGACGTTGATGTCGCGGTGCTCGATGTTTCGGACGCTCGAAATATTTTCAATTACCTCGCGCTCACGCCTGATATGATTCAGGACCATTTACCGGACTCATACACCAGGGCGGTCAATGCCATCCGCCATGCTGCTCTGCACCGGCAAGTGCCACAATAGACCTATCATAATGAGCAATCAGCACATGTCCGATGTTTATTCGAGTTATTATGGAATGTGCGGGCCCCTTGTGCGGCCCCATTGTGTGGGGACTGCTAAGTGTGGAGTTGTTGCCATCGTCCACAAGGCACATTTTCAATTGTACATATTGATCCATGCAAAACAATTGGCCAACGCTGGCAATGAGCAGGAGAGGGATGACTGTGTCGCGCCTAAATTAAGGGATGGACCCCGGTTATGAAAACTTGTTATTACATTGATCTACATCGTGTACGAGCATCCGCTCATGTACACACTGGATGCCAGCTGACAAGCAGTCGGTGGCTTGCTCATTGCGACTCACATGTAAGCATTACAGGAGGTTTTTCACGTCGTCACTCATATATGACTTGAAATGTTGCAGCTTCAGCTGCAGCAACACATCCATACATCCGCAGGAAATGCTGTGCATTGGCTCTACCGATTGGGCACATATCTTCAGCAAAGCGGTCCAGTCCGTAGATTGCTTAGAGTTACATGACCCTGCCTGAGGACAGGCTCTCTGCGAGGGAAAGTGGCCAATTATCTTCGGGGTGATCACCTTTGCATTGCCCTCACAAGCTTGACTACCTGTTCCACGCTGCCATCGGGATGCATGAGCTCGCACACGACAGCGTTAATCCTGCGCACGTCGATACATACGACGGGAAACACAGTCGTGTGCGCTCAAGTGCAAGGCCAGGGTGCATCGGAGTTTGCATCTTTTCGACTGTCCCTGCAGAACATCTAAGCGTATCAAATCAGGAGGTCTCCTTGTGTCTACACAACACGGACACCACCGTCGCACCCCTGTCGGCCGAGCAGCTCATGGCGCTGCGGGTAGAACGCATGCTTGGTCTCGGTAGTGTGACCCGTAGCGCGCGCGTGCTGGCATCAGCGCCCTTGGCGGATACGCGCTCTCCCGCTGTCATTGCTGCGCTCCGTGAGAAACACCCGTTCGCTGAACCGCCGGTCCCCTTGGAGGACGCCACACCGCCCTTGCGTATAGACGCTGAGCTGCTCGAGCGCAGCGCTTAAACGCCTTGACGCCAAACTCGGCTCAGCGGGCGGGCCCACTGGCATGACATATGAGCACGTCTTGGCGGCCACCAAAGCCTCGTCCGCGGCCTTCAATGCCACTCTGGCTTTCGTCAACCTCATGCTCACGGGCAGGCTGCCACGTCACTCGTCGCTTCTGGACTCCTCCCTCGTGGGCATACACAAGCCGGATGGTGGTGCCCGTCCCATCGCGATCGGCGAGGTCCTTTACCGTCTCACTGGTCTTTGCGCGATGACAGCCTGTGAGGAACTTGGCGCGCTCGCTCGCGCCCCTGCAGCTCGCGGTGGGCGTCTCGGGCGGGGTGGAAGCCCTAGTGCATGCGGTCCGGTCGGCGCTGGCTGCTGACTCTGACGCCGCGCTTTTGACCGTAGACATGGCCAATGCTTTCAACGAAGTCGACCGTTCTGCGTTGTTCGCGGCGGTGCAGAAATATGTGCCTGCGCTGCTGCCGTATGTGCAATGGTCGTACGGTGCGCCCACCGACTTGCACATCGTCGGCGCTCCCAGCCGGCACGGCTCCGATCCAGTCGCGCACGGGGGTGCGCCAGGGCGACACCCTTGCATGCTGCTCTTCGCCCTGGTGGTGCAGCACATCCTAGAACGCACTCAGGCTACTGAGCCCGCGGTTGCCTGGCTGGCGATTGCGGATGATGTCAACCTGGTCGGCAAAGTCGCCGCCCTACGTGGGGCGTTTCACACGCTCACTGGGGACCGCGGCATGCCCAGCGTTGGCCTTCGCGTCCAGCCCCGCAAGTGCGCTCTCACTGCAGGGCCTTCCATGGCGGTTGCGGATTTGGCCGCTGACCTGGGCATTCAGCACTGCCCCAGCGGCGTCACGGTGTGTGGCACGCCCATTGGCACGGACGCGTACATTGCTGCCGTCTTGTCTGATCGCGCGGACAGAATCGTCGAGCAAGTGGGCAAGCTCATGGCGCTGCCCGTCAGCCATCAGGCGCAATTTGCCCTACTCCGGTCCTCTCTGTCCATGCGCATGGCGCACCACTTTGCGCACGGTCGCGTGGGACCACCTCCAGCCTAGTGTCGTGCGCGTAGAGGATGCCATCATGGCAGCCGCCAAGACGCTCTTCCAGGTGCCTAGGGTCGGTGCGGCGTCTGCGCGTGCTGTACAACCAACTCCGCACCTCCCTCTTCGGCATGGGGCTTTGGCCTGCGCGACGCGACACCCCTCGTCGCAGCCGCCGCGCTTGTGGCAGGAGCTTCTAAGGCGCAAGCGGCCATGCAGGGTGGTCCTGACATGTGTCGGCCCTTCTCGGGCGCGCTGCGGCCGGCGTTGCTGTCGGCGTGGCAACGCGTCTACGACGAAGCCGCTGGCGAATGCGAGTGGGAGGAGAGCACCCGGGACCTGCCGGCGAAGTTCGTGCTTGAGGCCCTACCCCACGTCCAGAAGGCCGTGTCGCGGGTCGTGGGCGATCGTGCGGGCGCGGACGTGCTCGCGGCCTGTGACACTAACACCATGGAGGGCCAGCGTGATGCGGCGCGCCTTCGCAGTGCCTCCACTGGCACGTCGTCGGGCTGGCTTACTGCGCTGCCCGTGTGGTCGGCTCTGCGTCTTACCAACGCGGAGTTTCGCATGGCAGCCCGGCATCGGCTCGGCTTGGGGGTGCCGTCGCTGATCGATGTCCCTCCATGCACCTGCTCCGCTGGCGATTCGACAACGCCGGACCACGCTCTCTCCTGCAAGCATAACGCTGGCAAGGCAATTGTGCGCCATGATATCTGGGCTTCTGCCTGGCGCCATGCCATACGCCGCGCTGGTTGCGCGTCGAGCGCGGAGCTGCTTTACAGCAGCCTTGCGGCCCCAGGGGCGCAAGGGGCTGCCAGTCAACGTCGGGGTGACATCCTCGTGGTCTGGCCTGACGGTGGCGTCCGCATCCTGGATTGCGTCGTCACGCATTCGGCGGCTGCGTCGTACGTGCGAGACGCAGCGGAGGCTGGAGGGTCTGCGGCTGCGAAGGCTGAGGCACGGAAGCGGGCAGATTTCGCGGAGGTTGGCGAAGGCTCTGCGTTCAACTTTGTGCCGCTTGCTGTTGAGTCTTACGGCCGCATGGGTGTCGCGGCGTCGCGGTTCCTGTCGGAGCTTGGCGACTTGGTGGAGGCGGCGGGTCGGCTGTCCAAGGCCGCTTTTGTACGGACCGTGCGTCGGGAGCTCAGTTGCGCCCTATGCAAGGGCAATGCGCGCATTTACTACAACTCTCTCTCGCGCATTGCCGTTCGTGTCGGGCACAACTTCCAGCCGGGTTGTGATGAGCCGATGGAGGGCCCGGACGATGTCCGTCTTCCTTAGTTGCTTTGTTTGTGTCGTTGTGTGCTTTGTTTTCCTTTGGTTTTCGTCCGTGTTTTGGTAGTCTTTCCTAGTTTGCCGGCCCTGTCGCTTGTAAAAACCACGGACACCATCTCCCAACGGCGGCAAGCACATGGTCGCGAGCGAACACGTACGTACGAGCCCTTGTTTAGGCGCAAGATCAGCTCTGGCTGTCTCGCCCGTCGTCAACGCCGCCTCATTTGGGCTGGCGTATTTCTTTTCTTTTCTTTTTCGCGGTCTTGAACGGTGCCATAGAATGGATATCGAACGGGGACACAGCCACAGCTCCACCTCAACGGCGTCGATGCGTTGTGTGTTATACACTTTCCGGATACGAAAGTGACGGCATGAAACGCGAGCTCCAGAGCGACAGTGACATATCTTGTCCCAGAATGGACCATTCTGCTGAAGTGAAACATGGCGAGAGAGGCGCTCCGCTGGGACTTCGGAACTAGAATGTTCTGTCCTGTAGCACGCGAACGCTTTGCAAAATGCTGGATGTAATCATCAAACGATCTTGTTTTCGTGTGTTGTCAACGTGTCGTTTGGGATATTCCAGAGGGAATTGCACACGACGTGCATACTCGCGAGCAGAAGCTTCGAGTGCCGCAAAGATCCCGCGAAGCGCGCTCGCATGTTAGAAGCCACCAGCTTGTATATGTCCCACACAGACGCGAAAGCTCTGCGCATGCCATTCTCCGCCCTGTTGGCGCAACGCTTGATCCCACCTTTTCGAGCAAGCCTTGTTGATGCTCTCACCTGGTCTGATCTCCCTGCGCAGGTTCCCGCGATGGCACTTAAAATAAACCAATCAATCAATCGGGAATCATGCCAGGTCCCCTGCGCCGTGAAACACGACGAGGGAGACGTACCCAGGGGGCTTCGGCCTCAGGCCCAGGCTAGGACACTTGAGGCCGAAGCCCTTTAGAGTCAAATTTGGGCATGTCCTCGTAGGCGTCGCGCTCGCTTGCGTGGTCCTGGCGTGATTCCCGATTGTTTTTTTCATGTGAACGCCGTTTTCGTAAAGTTTGTCGTGTCCGAAACATCCACAAGCGTCAAGTTGAACGAGCCTGGAATATTGGACGCGCCAAACGATGGGGGGTGCGTTGGGCGAAAGGTCAAGGGGCATGATTGTAGTGCACTACATTTATGGCAGGCAGGCGCATCTCCTCAGATACGTTCAAGGCTCCACATTGGCAGACGATTGCACAGAACTTGCAAGAACGTGTTCGATATGCAGGTAAGGAAAATCTGTCAAGGCGGCATTGCCGATTAATGTGCACACGTGTGGTATATCCCCTGTATTCCGATGGCATGTTCACTGCCGTGCGTTGAAACCGTCACGACAGTGATGTCACTGCCATGCAAATTTCTAAATGGTACACGTGTACGATATTGCAGTGAGGATCTGTCCAACGATCGAGCTGGCTCGAGCCATCGCCAGCGCTACAAGCTCGCCAGATAAGGAGCTGTGGCAAATGGAACGCCCTCCGTTCCTGCATATGCATCACCTCCTGTCCGAGCTGGAAGTTTGTGTTGGCATATGAAGTTTGTCGTAAGGACGATGACGCGCAGAACTGTTCAATGAGGAGAGCCACGACGATATTCCTACCGCGGCCTCAACACGTGCATGATGGCGTGAAAAGCTGCTCTTTGGGGGTGCAGGCCGAAGCCCCATGGGTGCGTTTCCGTCGTCGCGTCTTGCGGCGCCGGGGGCATGGCGTGATTCCCGATTGATTGATTGATTGAACCCCCACAAGAGGACGCAACTACGGAGGCTTATGGAACGCCGGATTGATAAGGTGGCCGTCAAGCTCACGACGCTGAACAACAAGGCCATGTGTAATATATAGGGTCATGCGCACAACAGAGGCGACAACGGAGTTTAACGCGGGAGCCGAAATACCCAGGGCGGTCATGCAACTAAGCATATCACTGTAAGCAGTGCCGGCAGCCCGAAGCGTGACAGTATGATAATGCACAGTCCAGCCCACATCACGCAACAAAGTCTCGAGCAACCGATGTTGTGAGCGCTTTTGGAACGTTGTGGACAGACATCAATTCCGACACAATCTTGCCTCAAGGCACCATTCACGCAGACCCCTTGAGGTGCTGGAGTGTGTTTCTGGGTTTGATTTCCTGTCCCTCGTATCACCTGACGAGCCTGCAAGTTACGGCGTACACAGCCTGTGGCACAGGGGCGCCGTAGCATCCGCCAGATCCACCAGGCTAGAAGCTTTGATTTCCACCGTGGTAAGCCCCAGTTGACAGCCAATCACTCTCCAGACAATCCAGCGCTGGACCTCTTTATCACCAGGGAGGAGGTCGTACTTGGTGTAAGTCTCAAACGCTACAAATCCCCGGGTCACAATGGCCTGCCTACCAAGCTCCTTCGCGGCGACTACTCTTCGTGCTAGACATGCTCACCACCATCCTAGGCGGTTTCGCTATCTTGTGGAGGGCCGAACTCAAGCTTATGCCCTCGATATGGCACAAAGGCATCATAGTTGTAACACACACACAAAGGCATCATAGTCACCCTGTACAAATAGCTATGAGGAACTTTGGACGTCCAGCTGTGATGCTGCTTGGGTGCATTCCGTCGAAAAGGAAGGTTGCCCTTTGACCTGTCTGTGAGTCTGTTGTGTGTGCTTGTCACGCTTCGGTGCCCTTAGGGACGCTTCCTGCGCATGTGTGATCTTGCACGGATGTCGTCACCTTCCGATTGACGTAGATGCATAAATTCTTGTAAGTACTTGGAATCTTGACATAGTCACGTAGTGCATAGAAATATTTTGTTGCGTATTTCTTACACAATACGCAACAAAATGATTTTATGCACTTGCACTGAAAAGAGCCAAGTGATATGAGTGCTGGTCGCGGCTTCAATATTGGTGCCATGTATGAAGAGCAGCTGAGTTGTGTGAACACATCAGAGGCGAAATCGTCAGAGACACTGCAGATAGGCCGAGTTTTGGAGCAAACCAAAAGGCAACAAACAACTTTGTCCGGCGCGTGCCGCTCTGAGCGGACTCCAGCCGAAGGCCGCAGTCCATATAAGGAGTGGCCGTGACTACTGCATCCAAGTTAATCGCACTCTACCACGCGCCCATGAGGGCAAAAACCAATCAATCATCTAATCTTTAATGAAGTGCTTTATTGAGCTCAACCGTGCTTCATCCTTCGATCAATGCTTTTGTGGGGAATGCCAATCGAAAAAGAAAGGCGTCAACTTTCGGCACTCGTCAGGTGTTATTCAGACCAGATAGTTGATGATGCCAAGCATTCAACTTGGTACCAACAAAAATGTGTGCTTGTGATTATTCGTATGCAACGTTAGATGGCGCCCTGATGAGAAGTGCTGCAATGTGCGCAGGTCAAAAGCACCCACAGCTGGGCCGGCCGAACATCCCATCAAGTGTACCTTCCACTTGAAAACGTTCCAGCTCAGCAAGGATCTCCATTGCACTGGGCCTTGAGCTGGCAACACCATGCCAGCAGCGTCCGATGAGGTCCCTCAGTTCTGGAGGGAAAAACGCCGGGAAATTGGGTCGGTACCCCTCGTGCGCGACTCGCAGCGCGTGGCTTTTCAGTTGGGACGGATCCGAGTACATTCCCGCCACGGAAGCTCGTGCAAAAATCTCCCACATCATCACGCCCACGGCGTAGATGTCGGCCTTCTCGTTGTACTCCTCGCCTCTAACCACCTGTGTTCAGCACTTGCTATCACAGGCGTGTGAACAGCAATTGTAGAAAAACTACGCTGCTTTTCACGCACAAAATCAGGCGTGAAGAAAGCCGCTGAATTGTTACCACCAAGGACGGTAATGGCAGCACTCAGTCCCAAGTAGTTCTTGGAGTTGTCTAGGTCCATTTGGATGCGGAAATGTTCCAAAAAGGATCCATCATCCTCAGGGTGTCCTGCGTCGATGGCTCTCCAAGTGTATCCTGCTGGTATGCATTGAGTGGAACAGTCGCACACACAGCTGGACCGCGGTAACTGTCAAGCTGTGTGTGCGCGCTGCCACCAGCCATGCGCCAACAACATGCATGCAATACGTGTTCACCTAGATGGAAGCATACGAGGATGATGCATCGTTTACAACACTACCGCACCCACAAGGACAAGGGTGACTACAAGAAAAACTTGGGAATCCCTGTACGCTCGGTACCACAATCAATTCTGCTATTCAAAAGGTCCCAATCCAGCAAACCTATGCTTTCGTACAGCCCTGGGTACGATGGCTAATGCTCAACCCCAGCGAACGATCATGCGCATCCCATTGTTGTCACACTGACAGCAGCGACGGCAATGCCCATGAACGGTAATTGTGCATGAATGTGTCATCTAGGGCATGATTCAGGGATCAAGGCATGCCTGGATGTCCCGATGATGCTCATGGTGGGTACGTCTTGGAGTTGCCAATGTCCGTGTGCATGCGGTAGTGTTGTAAAACCAAACATCACTACATCACATATATAGTGGCAGGACATAGTCAACAAGCAACAAAGACAGCGCAGTCGAAGTGAAAACATACATACATCATCATCATACGCGGTTACCGGTCACATCGGGAAAGAAGGACGGGAGCAGCACCTCAGGGGACATGTAGGAGAGGCTCCCAGTGAGGCCAGTCATCGCCCAATTTCGCTCTCCCGTGGTCGACCCCACGACAATCGACTTGAGCATCTGCGAGATATTGCTGATGGACAGCCGGCTCCTGAGCGTGCTCACTGTACTCCTCTTTGAGACCATCGTACTGCTGCCGGTGGACGGGCTCGGCAGCTGTGCCTCCCGCACCGCCCGCCACATGTCCAGCATACTCCTCCCAGGTGCGCCTGACGACGCCGTTATCTCCCCCACACGGTTCATCGAAGGTGACGCACTCCTTGCTGCAGCTCCGTTTTGCGCTATCGTTGGGCTTGCCCTCGCCGCAGACGTGCTCGTAGCTGGCAATGTAGCTCGCGCCGTAGCTGCACCCAGGGTGTCGATCGGCACCGCCTGGCGGGGCGCGTCAAAACTGTGGGAGGAGCGGGCAGCTGGCGCTGCGGATTGCGTGGGGAGCAGGGGCGGCAGAGAGCTGGAGGGTGCTACTGATGAGTCAGCGACTGCAGGCGCCGGAGACGTTGGTGTGTCGGTGGAGGATGCACCAGCGAACGTTGATGCGACGGGAGGGCGCTGAGCGGCGGAGCTTGTGGGATTTGCCTCAGTGATGGCTGCGAGTGCGTGCTGAGTGACAGAAGGAGTGGCTGCGCTGGTTGCCGATAAAGGAATGCTTCCGGAATCTGAAACAGAGGCGCCCGTTGGAAGGGACAGGGGAGTCATCGAAAGCGGAACGTGTGGAGCCACAGACGGGGACACCGAGTGTGATGTGGAGGAGTTTGTGGTGGCGCTTCCGGCAATCGCAGGATCGGGTTCTGTCTGGTCGGAGCTTGTCAGGGGCTCACCAGGTGGCAAAATTGGCAGCGTATTTGACACATCGGCAGGAAGGGGGGGACCCGAGACCTCCTCAGGGTTGCTGTCCGGCTCCTGACTTGCAGCATCATGCACCGGCAAGGCTGGAGCGACGGCCGCCTCGTGTACAAGGTGGCTCCTTTTGACGAAGCCTTTTCCCATGGATTGCGCCGGGTCAAAGCTCGTGGTGGGGCCAATGGCTGTGACAACGGCAGCTGGAGGCACATTTTCATCTGCTGCAGGCTCTTCGAACTTCGGGAATTCGACGCGTTCTGGCTTTGCATCATCGCCCACGGGCGCCGAATATTGTGGCGCTGCCGTGGTGGGGGGGGCGCGGGTGAAGAGCACGGGCGATGAAGGTTCTGAAGTGTCAGACTCCTTGATGGTGGCACTTGTCAGAGCCGGCTGCGGGGGCAGTGGAAGGGCGGAGAGGGATGCGGTGGCGCGCCCGAGGGCCCCAGAGGCGCTGGAGGCCTTTGAGCCCGGGGGAGCTTCGCGGGTGATGCTGTCGATGCTGCGGCCCTCCTGCACTGAGGACAGCAAGGCGAGGATGTTGTTGCTGTTGTTGATGTCGTGGGACTGTTGCATGAGCGGGCTGCGGGCCAGTCCGATATTGCCCCGTCCAAGGAGGCCCTTGTCGTCCTCCTGCTGGCCCACGCCTGTCCGGCGCAACCAAGAGTCCATTTCGGTGGCCATGTTGATGCTTCCTTGCTTGAGGAATCTGATCTGGGTTGCAGACACTGCCTTGTCCGCCTTGGTCACCACCTGAAACCGCATTTCCTGCCTGTCAGTCTCGCTTCCAGGCAATGTCGTCTATGCTGAAAGAAAATTTCGGTTCACGTCAGCCTGCGACAGTGAGCTATCTGTGACTCATAAATTACAGGTAGAAGTAGTCCCGTTAGGTGGCCTAAAATATATCACTTCCTTGAAGTGCTTCGCGGACTTGGATTACAACGCGGTGTTCTGGCAACTATCGGAATCTATGTTGGCAGTTGAACTTTCGACAAGGATCTTGAGTGTGGGTTGCGACGATCTCCCAAAGGAAATGACGGGCCGTTTTGGTCAGCTGTGGCTGATCTCCTTTCTCGCAGGGTGCAAGACGACGAAGAAGAAGACGTGTCCGGTCAGGCAACAGAAGGTCAGGCTGATCCAGGTACGCAAGCTGCAGGTGATGGTAATGATAGCACTGATTCACAACTAGTTCTTGGAGTTGCCAATGTCCATGTGGATGCGGTAGTGTTTTATAAAGATATTAAGTAGATACAACGCAGAACACTGCCAGGTCAAACCATCGAGAGTCAGGCTGGTCCAGGCGCGCTTTGCTGTGGTAATGGTAGACTGATTCTCAAATATCTCAAGATAGCAAATAACGCTGTCGTCGTTCAAGCGATGCCATGGTGTTGTGAACAGACGCATGCAGAGGCAAAGCGTATGATTGCCTCTCTTCAAGTTCTGGCTCATGCGAGCGGCCGCACGTTTGACATGCTTGGCTGTCCCGAACATTACGTCCAATGAGCTGTATCGTTTCGAACGTGGATACTTGGTTGTTTTCAGCCTGAGCCATAGTTCCTGCTCTTATCTAGGTGATGTCATGATGGTCAGAAAGGAAGCATACCACGCACAGCCCAAAGTCACCCAGTTTGGCCACCTCCCGGTCCCCTTCCTTCACCAGCATGACGTTTTCAAGCTTCAGGTCACGGTGAATGATGAGATTGCTGGCACGGTGCAAGTAGTCCACCCCGCGAACGATGTCGGTGATCCAATTCAACGCTTCCGACTCGACGTAGATGCGCCTCATGGGCGAAATCATCTGTCCAGCCACTTTATGCTGAAGCGTGCTGCCCTGAGATGCAGCAGGACAGAGGTCATGAGATGGCACCGGAACGAAGTGAAGCGCAAATGGCATTTTCAAACAGACAGAGCTTGTGTGCTGATGACGGTTTGTGAGTTGCGTGCTGCAATGGCAGGCTGCCATTGGCAGCGCCTGGTACGATGAGATGCACCTCACCTTGCTGGACATGAACAGAAACGAGAAACAGGTCAATCGGGAAAACAGCGTGTTGCACACTGTACCGAGAGGGGCGTTCCCAAAGGGTCTTGCTCTGATACTCTGATAAGTGGTCGGTGTGTAGATGTTGGGTTGGACGATCCCATCAGTACACAATATGTACAATTGCTTTTGAAGTGATTCTTTGAAGAGCTCAGGGTAACTATGCACCACTTCGGAAACGAGGCGTCAATGGTATTATTCCAGGGATGTGGACCGGCAAATCCTCCCCTGAGGACATCATGTCAGCCACAGGAGGTCCATGCCAGCATGTCAGCAATAACCAGGCGTGCCCATTCGAGGAAACACATCGAGGAAACAAGCGAGGCAAAGGCATGCAAACGAAGGAGAACGTGCGTCACACCGTTGCAAGCTCCTCCACAATGCAGAAAGCTTTGGCGGTGGCAAAGTGCTCATGGTGAGGCAGGTTTTTGAACGTGTCGCCTGGCAACACCACTGCGCCGTGTACTTGCATGATGTTCCTGCACAAGAGAAGCGTTCCTTGCTTCGATTCATTGGGAGACGTTGGCATTTGCAAGCGCACATGCAAAGAAAGAAAAGAAAAAGAAATACGCCAGCCCAAATAAGGCGGCGTTGACGATGTATAATCGGGCGAGACAGCCAGAGCTGATCTCGAAGCGCACATGCACATATTGCATGGTGACACCCCATGCGCATCCTCTTGCGAGGGTGTGTGCATCATCATGCAATCTCATGTCGTTCGGGTACGGAATCGACATAAGCGCAGTAATAAATAAATCAGTCGGGAATCATGCCAGGTCCCCTGCGCCGTGAAACACGACGAGGGAGACGTACCAAGGGGGCTTCGGGGCCAGGCCCAAGGCTGGTCGGCCCGGGGAACAGGCGGCAAGTGCCGCTCCACCGTATCCCAGAAACACTCATCAATGACATCAACCGCACTGCGAGGTAATACAGCGCTAGGTGGCAAGAAAGGAAATGCAGGCACAGCGTCAAAGGCAGGCAGTGCAGCAACACCATCCGGAGCAACTGTCAAGAACAAGCGTAACGACAAGTTGCTTCTGAAGCAGGTGTTTCTTTCACTCAATTACACATCATCACATGATAGTGCGCAATGTGATGATGCTGAAATCATTTCGTCTGCAGATGTGCCCGCAACCTCAAGATGCTCGTGATCGCTGATCAATATGCTGCTCGTGCCTGAACGATAGGCGTTCCTTTCGAATGTGTACAGTGCATATCTGTCTGAGCACGCAACGGTGTCGAGATGACAAACTTAGACGGCAGCCTTCTCACGGTGAAATGTGCGTATGGTTTCCGACATATGCGCGACACTGAGTGCCGTCACGCACGTAAACTCGCGCTTGTAAGCGCACAAAATGCGCCCATGACCAGCTACGAGGGTTCCAATTTCAGACGGAACTTCGTCAACCATCGACTTGCGCCATACGAAATTGTTCCTAGTTGTCTTTGAAGCTTAGCGTAGCTTGGAACGTATACATTCTCACGGAATACCACTGCGGATGTTCAAACAGCTTGAGCGTACCTGTGCTTGCATGTCTGCATCAGCGTTGCCTCGTGTATGAAGGATTGCAGGGCGAAATGCGCATGATCGTTGTCGGTGATCCTCGGAACAGCTTTGATGGCAACCTGCTTGCCCGCATATGCACCACGATAAACGAACGCAAAGTTACCCTTTCCAAGATAGGAAGACACCGTGACATCCTGTGGCAATATATGGATGTTGAGAGCCTCTTGCATGGAGCCGTTCGCGGATACGCTCATGATTGTCTTTGCCCTAGTGCACGATGGTGGGGCATGCACTGGAGTTCTATCGCTCTGCCTGATGGTCTCAGTTGAGTCAGCCAAAGCTACCTGGCTACATAGCAGGAGGTACCCAACTTGTACGCCGCGAGCTTCCTCCACCTCGATGCGCACATCGCACTCGAGACAGGTTCAGGGTTCTGAGCTTGTCCTATTGCTGGACACGGGGAGAAACAAGGACAAGAAGACTGTTAACAAAGCAAGGTGGAACGCAAAAATACTTCCGTTCTCCTAACAATCGATTTTGAATTAGGGTGCGCGTTCTTTCAGACTCGACAAAGATACCTTATGATAGACACCAGCCGACAAACCAAAATCCTCTCTGGTTCTGGCTCGTTCTACTTCGTTGCATGTCAGAATGACATTTATCTAACAGAATTCAACTGGGGCTCAGTATGGGCATGGCGCAGTCTGTACCACAGCTTCGTTGTCGCGTAGGCCAAGCATTGATTGAGATGACCATGTGACGCATAGTCATGCAAGAAATAGGCCGACAACGGGAAGCAATTCCCGCCTGAGCATAGCCTATGCTGTAGGCCAAGTCGCCTCCCACGAAGAAGAGTCAGCATTTACAAGGTAGCGTGGATGGGGAATATGATGTAAGCCGACATGCTGACAGAAGATGCCACGTATTCGGCACACACGGAACAAACTTCAATCAGCGTTCAGCACGTTGAATTTGCCATGATTTTGTCTCACTACTCATCAACGGTTTTACCACCGCCAGCGGAATATGCTGCATGTTTGCACCAGCCCACCGCTTTGCGACCTCGGGTTCATTCCCGGACGCCGTGATGCTCGCGAGCGTCGAAGGAAGCCCGTGAGTGCAAAACTTTCCAAGAGGGTTACAGGCCCGGGAAGCAAACAGACATTACATACAGAATCGCGACAAGTGCACGAAGCGAGCAATCCACTCCTACGTTGCCGAGGGAGTCGTCAAAGCATTGAGGGCAATGTGGAGGCACTTCACAGCGCTGTCAATGTCTTGGAAGTTGAGGCTGCTGATGCATTCACGGGCTTTCTTCGACGCAAGCATCACTGCTTGCGCAGAGGGCGTGAACCCTGGCAAAGCCTCTGGCAAAGCCTCTGGCAAAGGGGGCGCCTGATACACAGGTGCAGCATAAGGTGCAGCATACGGTGCCGGTGGGGGGGCAGAAGCTGGCGGCAAGGCGTTGCGATAGCTGGGAACGGTCGCAAGCGGCCCTGAAGGTGGGGTGGGTTGCGGCAAGCTGTTGGACGAGTCACCCTGGTACACCGCGCCAACGTTGTTTGACGATGCAGGGTATGGGAAGTCCATGGCATTCGTGAAAGTCGACGAAGTTGCGGAGGGAAGCCTGACCATCTGGGAATTCGCAGGGTTCTCGGACAGCGAATCGCAAGAGGGGTTGTGCGAGAGAGTGTGTGCAGCGGCAGGCGGAGAGCGGATGCCAAGAAAGTGCATGTGATCTGTAGCCTGCTCGACTCCGTTTGGAAGCTGTACAGTGTACCGCGGTGGCCAGACCTGCAACATGGTGCTCCACGTTGTACTTCTGTGTTTGGACAGGACAACTCTCGGCGACAATAGCGAGCAGCACGCAGGAATGCACCACGGGTCAACACGCAGTGTCCCAACTACGTCTCCTTGATGACTCAGTTGCGAACGATTGTCTCGTCCAGCAGTGTCAGAGCGCAAGGTGTCGACTCCAAGCGTTACATTACCGCGAAACAACTGTGCAAGTATCTTGTCACTCAGCTGGTTCGCAGACACGATGCAGGCTGGCCCGTTATACCAATAGGATCAACACAATGAGCTAGGCACACAGCTCGCCATTGCCTCCCCTGCGTAGCGTTGTTACTAAAAGCAAGATGCCTGTGCGGGTGACAGATGCGACGGATGACGTATGTCTTGAGATAAGGTTGTCTCATATCTGCCCTGCTCGTCTCATAGCTCGGGATAAGGTCGTCAAGAGCGCACCTCTGTATGCGCACCCACCACTTGCGCCTCTTGCACGTTGCCGTCAGGTAACCGGAACAAAACACTGGAGCGCAGCTCCACCTGGGGGGCCAGCTGCAGGGAGGTCGCGTTCCTCTCCAGCCTGTCTGGGAGCGCTACACTCGCGGCGTCCGGTCGGACCTGAATCACGGTGCCTTGCTCGATCGGCGCTCCTACGCTCCCCCTGAAGAGCACCTTGCTGCCTGCAGGTGCAGCGGGCGGATGAGGAGCCTGGCACAGTGCTCCAACACGACGAAGTTCAATCAATTCCAGCTTCTGTCGTCCATGTTTACGTGCACTCTCCATGCAGGTCGCTCCCAACATGAAACTGCCAAAACTTCCTGATTGATTAGGTTTGTTTCGTCTACTATATGCAAGTTCGTTATCCAGCGCGGTTAATCCTGTTGCGTTTTTACACACAAGGTCTGGCGAAGCCCTGGCTGGGAGGTTGACAGAGCCTGCCTAGCGCATTTGCACACAAAGCACAGCCTTGACAATCTCATTTCCCTGCTCCAGAAATCCTCTCCCACCGCCTCCAAGCATCGCGCATGAGTGCTGAAGAGCTTGGAGAGTGCCTCAATAGGCGATGCTCACAAGGATAGATAGACATACTGATACATGATGATGTATCTGTTCCGCTGACGTTCAATGCGCTGTATCACTTCGCATGAGCTGTCTTTGTTGCTTGTTGACTATTTCCTGCCATCATCTATGTTATGTAGTGATGTATCTCTTAACAACACTACCGCATGCACATCCTTGGGATAATCATGACAAGGACAATCCAGAAGGTCAGAGAATTGCACCATCCCAGTCCTTTGTCCATTCTCTGTCCATATTCGAGACAAAAGTAACCACCAAATCTGCCATCGCACAGCACCTAGCTCCACGCAAAAGCTTATCATCATGCTTATCTGTGCAATTCCGCACATCGCAATGTCGGCAAGTTCTGCATGGCCTCATTGTCGATTGAACGACGTGAGTGCAAAGACCCGCCCGGCCACACACATGCAAACGGTGAGGTTGATCAGTAAACCTTTGTCCATGTGGCAATGGTGTTGTTGTAAGAGACACAGCATCATTCCATCACACAGATACTGGCAGGAAATACTCAACAAGAAACCAAGCCAACATTGCATCTATACATTATTGTCATCAGCCTATGGCCTGCGAGCATTGCTGCCACACCTTGCTGAAAAATAGGTGGCATCGGCACTACCGAGGGTGACGGTGCGACGATCGGGGGGGGGGGCGGCGCCATCGTTGGGTAGCTGGCACTGTGGCTGACCAGGGGATGCGGCGGTCCCATGGGCGCCACATGAGCATGGGGAGGGGGGGCGCTGCTGGAGGCGACCTGGGGCGGGGGGGGGGGGAGCTGGCGTTGCGGCTGGGAGCCCGGGGGGAGAAGGGGAGGAGGGCTGCTGGGCTGCTGGGGCCATGCCGGCGGTGAGTGCGTATGCGTCAAGTTCTTGCTCTAGGGCCAGCTCCTCGCTGCCGATCTCGGTGCTGGCTGGGGGGGGGGGGGCACTCGGTGCCGCTTTTGAGTGCTTTGCGGATGATGACAGCGCGGTAGCCTGCATACTTCCGCATGCCATCCATCTGCTCGTCCAGGGGTCCGAATTGCTCGAGCACCTGCATTTCCTCAGCGTCGTTAGAGCACCACGACTGTTTGCAAGCCTTTTGCTCCACTGAACATTGACGAGGATTGCGTTTGACACCGTCCTCCCCGACGTATAGCCCACCTACACGCGATTCATGGCTCAACGCCGCAGCGACGACCTCCTGGCCTCGTTCGACACCAACACCGAAGCTGGCCGTCGCGACATAGCTCGCATGCGCAGCTGCGCCTGCCACGCCTCTTCCATATGGATGGACACGCTGCCACTCTCTCTGGCATTGCAGCTCACGGACTCTGACTTCATCGGCGCCATGCGCCACCATCTCAGCCTTACGCAAATGCCTGCCAATGCACCTGGCAATTGGTGCTGCTGTGGACTTTACATGCAAGCGGGCAATATCGACCATGCAATGACCTGCCGGTCCCAGCACGTCAATAACGTTGCGCCACAACATTCAAAGAGACTTGGCGC
>NW_028323571.1:0-40173 GCF_984573655.1 Nuphar pumila | reverse complement strand
GTCGACAACGCGCGAACGCCGAATGTACGGTGCAGACAGGACAAACCCTGTGCCAGCAAGGCGTTGCTGATAGGTGCCAGGGCAGAGCCGGTGATTGCCAGCAGACGCCCTGCGAGTGTCCGTCGGTGTTGTCCGGGGGTTTATCACGCGCCACCATGTTGAATGGATGTCGAATATAGCTATCACCGAATCATAACACCAGCGGTGCCGCACAGACCTTTCTGTGTGATATATTAGCACTTGGGAATCCGAGCGCGTAGTTACACTCGTGCCCAATCAAGACGCTCAATCAGCAACTTCAGACAGGATCTTGGACGAAAGTGGAGCCAGTCGGGTTCCAGAAGGCTGTCGAAGCGCATCTCCAGTCCCAACACATGCCACACCACACCCATCACATTCAATCACGTCTGACAGTGCCAAGCTGCCCGGCTTCGACCCTCCACCATGTCCCACATCATCCACTGCTTCACAGCTGGGTGCATGTCGCAAGCTACCCTCCAGATCACCCCTCGATTCACTGTGCAAGCGTGAGTCTTCGTTGTGATTGTGGTGATGGCTGTTGGAAGCCAGAGGTACTACATCACTAGCAACACTTTTTCTGCACTTGCGCTGCTGTCGTAGTTCTCCAAACTTCTGAATCAGTTCTTCGTTCTCGTTCCTCAGCTCAGCCACCCGAGCCGTGTGCTGCTCTCTCAAGCCAGAAAGGTAGATTTTGGTTTCTTTCTCAGCGTCGATGTTCCGTTCTTCCGCCATCGCCATGGCTGCCTGTGAGCCAGCCGGCCAAGTCAGTACGTCCATTTGCATTGTGACGTTTTCAAGAATGCCATCAAATTCGGCTTGGGAATTGCACTCTCGTGGCAGCGTGACGAACACCTCAAAAGCATGATAACTATCATCAAAGTGTTCCACCTGACGAGAACTTGCATGATGGTGCGCCTCGAAGGACTCACAAGCACTACTCGACATGCATTTTGGCACACGCGCATGACTGTCTTCACATCAGCAGGCTCCCCCCTGGGAGTGTGTTGTGCAGACTAGGCACCTTCTCATGGATCGCACCCTTCCTCGCTGCTCTGATCGCTGAAGGCTCTCGTCAACGCAGGCGTTGACCGCGTATTGCCGCAACATCTGCAGCATTGCAAGGTGACCCTGCCGCTCGGCAATGTCCATCGCCGAAGAGCCACTCGTGTCAGGGGCAAGAGGGTCGGCACCTTTCTGCAGCATCATCCTGGCAGCGGCCATCTTGTTCCGCATTGCTGCAACATGCAAAGGGCTTTGCCCTCCAGCCGTCGATCTTCGCTCCAAGTTTGCGTTGCGGCTGCAAAGCAAGGCGATTGTCTCAGCATCATCCTGCACACTGGCAGATGAGTGAGGCGGTGACCAAGGTTTATAGTGCCTGTCGCACAGCTGGAGGCAGTGCTCCTGACCGCAACATGCGGTGCATATTATGTGTGCTGTTGTGTTGGCTGATGATGTGAACCGCCTGCAACCGTTTTCATCCTGGCCCAAGTCAAGTCATCCACGTGCACGCTTCTCAGCAAGCTAGTTCGTGTATGTAATGACTTTGACTCGGCTGCCACTGTGCATCGCAAGTTCAAACTCAGCCAACACAGTTTCATACCAGCCATGGTGACAGCCTTGATGAGGAATGCCGGACGAAGCCAGGGGAAGTAGCACGTGGCTTTAGCCACAATTGAAGCTGAGGCAGTGCCGCGTGTACTTTGACTGGCCTCACCCGGGCTCCTACATCCATGGTACGGAGCAGTTGGAAACATTGTCATGCTGAGCGAAGGCACTTTCGTTGCAAGCGAGTAGGCAATGCGCAGCCCATCATTAGCACATCAATAGGAGCGGAAAGCGTTGACTTATATGCATAGTCATATGGTTGGCTATTGTTCTGGAGCTTGTTCCTCTGTGGACTTGTGATCCAGCAGCCAAACCTCAGTCTGCGTATTTGGATCAATCTGGCTTCAGTCACGAGGACTTGCACTGGTCAGATGTGAACACCATTCGTTGTCACAACGATCCATCAGAGAGTCACAGGGGGGAAGGGTTGACGTCCTGTTCTCAGGCTCAAGCAGGAGGGAACGAACCTGTAAGCAAGCTGTAGTCAGAGCGCAGCCCCGACTGGTCTCCAGATTAGGGTCTGCACCCGCATCGAGGAGGCTAAATATGGAGTCCGCGTCCCCCAGCAGGCATGCTGCTCTCAGCGCAAAATTGCCAGTCTTGGTGACAAAGTTTGGGTCCGCGCTCGCCTCCAAAAGCACCTTCACAATGTCTGCGGGAGCATGGCTTTCTGTTTGTCAGCCACGTGTACTTAATAAGATCCTTTCTTACTTCGGATACTAAACTCATGCACCTTACCGTGCAGCGCAGGTAGTACAAAAAATATACACTATCATGGCTCACCATCTACTTCAGATAAGACATGAACACACGGCGCATTGCCTTGATGTGCCGGGTCGGTCCTTGTCCAAGACATAATGCGGGCGCTGTGCAAGGTGCTCGAGCGTAACGAGCGCTCAAATGGCATGCATGCATGCGTATCGTATTTCTGCTTTGAATTGGAAATGTGTGTCTATTCGAAGAACGTGTCATATTGGTGCGGCTTCTTGAACGGTTTCTTGCTCGCTCCTCTGCACTCTGTACCGGTACTTCCTTGCTGATCCGTTTCTCTACTTTGTACCTCCTCACGTTTGCGGAGTTGACACTCAGAATGGTGATGCTTCCGAAGGATGCAGCTCCTGGCTCAACCCTCTTGCTCTGGCCCTCTCTTATGTGTATGGTATATGATGTTCACTATGGACATAATCATGCCTTGAGCCTCGTCTCCGGCATTTCGTATGACTGCCCACCTGCACTTGCCCTCGTTTTGACCGCACGTTCCGATAGCGGGTGGTGGTAGCGGGTGATGTCACACCTGCATGACCGCCAATCGCAGCTCCAATCAAGGCGGAAACTCCGTCATCTTCAGCCTTGAAGCACGACGGATAAGCTCCGCTGGCTAGCAGACTGCTTGCAAGGTCAAAGTCTCCTTCCTGGGCAGCTTCAATCAATTGGCAATCGTCAAGCGACGTCGCACGTTTACTTGGAAGTGCATGGCCAGAACAGCTCGGGGTTATGTTGAGAATGCGAGTCATGTCCGTTGTTCGCCTTGAGTATACCCTAACATGTAAGCATTTATTCTAACATACATATGTTGACTGGAGAATAACCATTGTTCGCGTACGTCTCTCACTGAAAACTGGCATCGAAATGACTTGGAGATACTGCACACCTGTTTTTGCTTTCGACTATCAAAATGTGAGGCCCTCAAACGTTTTATATATGTTGATATCAATTAATATCTCTTGACCTAGATATCTGCTACGGCGTAACGGGATGACCGTAATGGAGTTCAGGCACTAGCGCGGGGATCATCCCGCCATGTGACATCAGAATGTTCCAATGTGCCAAGATAATACCGTCCATACTCGTTGCCGACCGGATATGGCAATGCGGAACTATAGTGCACAATCCGGGCCATGTATGGTCCGCTTATACTGAGTCCATGCTGAAAGAAGCATTGTCTGGAAGTGCACCGCTCATTTCCATCTCGGTTTTGCCCAGTTGTGTTGGTTAGTAGTGAGGCCCCTCTGCGAAATGGACAGCGATTTTGATGTTCATCGTTATTTTTCTTATTCGACTGAGCTGTTCGATGTCATCAAAATTCGCAAGGATGTCAATATCCTCCCCGTGAAGGCACGTTGCTGTTGCGCCTGGAGTTGCTTGCGAACCGTTCATTGCACGATGCCTTGCAATCGCAACATACGAGGTGATTGCAGGTGAGGCTGCAGTTTGATTTTGACAGAAGAACACAAAATCGAGCTTTCAAACTCACGGTCAGGGTACGAAGAAGTGGCTATAGGAATCCCAGTGCCTCGAGCTTGGATATCGCACCAAATCTTAGCATCTAAACATGCTCGATTTTTCAGGATCGAATTTTTGATGGTGAATTCCATTTAGACAGTCATGAGGTGCATGGCCCATTAGCGGTGTATCGGTGCGACTTCAAACCTTGGCATGCTCTCTACCTGAAAGGCCTCGTTGCGTGTCTCAGTATCTCGAGATAAGTGCCCGCTTCCCACCTGACAGGATGCACTTGGAAACTCAACTGTGTAGGGATTGTAGCATGCGAAATGCAGTCTTCTGAAGCACATGGCCAATGCTAGGCATGATGCCCACCGTTCATTGCATCAAGCACCATGACAACTCACCGATAGCCATGGCTGTCGCAATTAGTACAGGTAGACTGGATTGTCGATGTTGCAGTGCGCAGGACATTTGATTGTGTATGGTTGCTCACAGCCTCAATTATTATGAGCAATGATCGGCCGATCAGCATGTCATTCAGCAGCTGGTTGCAGGCACACATACTTAAACATACTCATGTAATACCCAGGAGAAATACAGTATCATGGGTTGACTTGCTCACGTTGACGCCGGCCATGCAGGAAGAACATAACTGCACAAGGTCTCGGGAAATTCTCTGTCCACGCAGGCTGTGCATTGCAAGGTGCCGTTCTCCTGCGAAGCTGAGGAACCAAAATCCTTTGTCATGGTATTCTCTCCATGAATTCAAATCTAGTGGGGGATTACAGCAGAGGCAGCCTGCAAATCGCTGGGGTTTCAGTTCAGTTACCCGCCAAAGCATCCTGTTCACTGGGCCAGCTTGTGTATGGCAGACAGGTCTGTTTGGTATCAAATGAAGCAAAGGACGAAAGTACAAGAAATCATGGAAGCTCGCAACCTGTCTCATGGGTGAATAACGGGTAAATGTGTCGATGCTGTATCTCTCAATGGTGCACTTGCAGGAACACCTGCCTGAGGAAGATTGAAACTGGCATCAATGTCAGCGGCTCTCTCTCATGTTCCACAGATGCCCAGGAGCGCGTTCATGGGGCGCACCTGCTTTTCAGGAACCACAGGTCTGGGCCACGGTCCTGAGCATAATATCCATTGTGTTCCCACGTGTTACATCGGCCTAAATACGCGTTAGCCGGCGTGTCACCAGACCATGGGGAGCTGCATATTTTGATCTTATGATGCTATGGGTGTCTCCAGGGCTTCGGACTGGCAACTTTGCGCCATTTTTTGGCGTTGCGTACGGCTTAAGAGGCAATGATACACGCTTGACATCATCTGGCATCGATTTCCGGCAGGAAATCCCAATACATAAGCGGCTGAAGTTCCAGGTGAGGAACAACCTTGCATTGTTGCCCGTGCCCCGTAGGATTCACACGCGCTGAGATCATTGGTGAGGCCTGTATTTGAGAGCCACGGGGACGACAACATTACTATGAATCTGCACGGCATAGCCCTCAGGGTGGAATCTACATGCAAGAACCATGCCATCAAATGTGAAGGGTGTTCGAATTTGCTGGGAGACGGTTGGAAGGACGACGGGGGGAAGCGTGAGTTTTGCATTCATGTGTGAGATCAAGGTTTGCATATTGACAGACGCACTTGCAAGCACGTTGCATCCAGCTGCTTGCGGTGAATGCACCCTTCACTTGGTATTCGAAGGCACAGAAAACTACACGAAAGGATCAATATCGTCGATGCATGTTCCGCCAGCAACGCTCCCGAGTCCCAATCCCATGTTCCCACAAGCACCTTGAGCATGAGACACATGTTGCGGTACAGCGTTCTCCCCTCCATCCGTAGTGCCTTGAACCAGCTGAATTATGTGCAGGTTTGTGGTAATCTGCAGATCCCATTGCCTTCAGCAGAGTACATCACGGGACCGGATGGCATCAACCAAGTCAGTGTGGGTGACGGTGCACTCAAGCTGCACATTGCACAGCTGAATCCAATTATTTACGTTTGAGGGCATGAAGCCCTCTAAGTGTGGGGTTTGTGTCTTTGAATACATGATGTAGCCGCATGACAATCCTCTTGTCAGAGGTGCCAAGAGGGTCGACCTGTGAGATCCAGTTCTGTGAGCAAGACAACACTTCTGCTGGCAACATAATCTTGCGGCACAACCATTTAGGCGCGAGATCAGCTCTGGCTGTCTCTTTGTCAACGCCGTCTGTCATGGCCTTTCAGTGAGCATTAGGGTGCAACAAGCTTCGCTCAAGTGTGAGTCACGCCAAACGGGACAATTTTACGCTAGTATTGGGGGTGTCAAGCTCGGTCCTGAACAACCCCTCGTGATTGAGGTGTGATGCTTGTATCGGGAGATAGAATCAAAGGATACCTCCCGACAGACCTCTCGTAGCTCCGAGATGAGGAATTGGACTCGAGCCAATGAATGTTTCAATGCACCCGTTCCTCAACTCACATATGTCCAAGCTTCTGTACGGAAGGAGGCAGTGCACGTTGCTGCAATATATTGATGCAGGACCATGACGTGGTCCGACTGTTGATTAGCGGAAGCAACCATCACAGCGGATTGTCACGTACAGCATTATGTATTTCTGATTTTCCGGAAACATGTTTTTCTTCCACGTTTTGGATTAGAGAAGAAAGTGCTCGAAGATGGCCGCGATAGCAGTTGATGATGCCAGGCTCGCGCTGAGGAGGAGGTATGAAATGGGATGCTGGTGGCGTCATCTCTGTAGGATTTCTGTGGAAATGCATCATATGCATTGCTTCATTTTCGTGGACTTGCGGCCTCTTGAAATCTCGTCGTTTTGGTAGCATGCGGTGCCAAGGCGTCACCCCAATGTTTCTTTGTCACTGAAACTATCTAGGATGAACGTTCCTTTGAATGACGACATGCACGCGGGTTGGGGAAGCTTTTTAACAATTCTAGGAGACGATGGAAGTTGAATTCCATTGATTGGCACAGGCACGGTAGCTGTTCGAGTCGCTCGCGAAGACATGCCACGGACACGTGCAGGGCCATATGATGCTCGGTGAATAGGATTGCGCCCGTGTGACAACGCAGTAACGCTTGCATTTTAAACGCGTGATCCGCCACGTGAGGTAAGGCATAAGTTCGTGGTGTCACGGCGTTGGTACACGTATGCTCCCGCGGACGTCGATGGCGTCTGCAATATATATCAGACAATACTTTCTGCAAGAAAACCAATCCAACAAGGCCTGCTTGCCGCTCGTGCCAGCAATCTAATCTCTAGGGACTGGTGGCTGCACGATGTAGTTTGACTGAGTTACGCTGGAACATAGCCGACCCGTTCTACGTCAGGTACTCCTGAACTGTCTCGGCGCGAAGCCGCGTCCTGTGCGACAACTGCATCACAACATGCAGGCCCTATGAACGGTCTCCAGAGGACGTCAAGCTGGCTGCAAGGCTCTTGCGGCACAAGAAGGGGTTCATGCATCAGATGAAGCAAGAATTTGCAGAGGCCATTTGCGAGCGCATCATGTTTGAGCAGGTTGCAGAACACCAGCCGGTCATTCAGCAGGGAGACATCGGCCACACCATGTATATGCTCTTCAGTGGCTATTGCGAGGTCTACCGGCGTTATGACAACCACTCAAAATATCAAGGTGCGGATATACAAATACAACCGTTCCGTACAGACATCAACCACACACGAGCCAACCCATCATGTTCGAGCCTATCGATCCCCTTCCCAAGCTGACTCTCTTCACAAGTGGCCGGCATCTGCACCCGTGACTGTAGCGGTCAGGAGACGACATCAGCAGAAGCCTGAATGCCCCAGTTTCACCATTTGAAACGTCAGCACTGTTGAGTTGGAGGCCCGGCCCAACGAGTCGCAAAGAAAGAAGAATGCATTGAAAGTCACAAATTGGTTTGACGGATGTGATGTCAAGCTGCGCACAGCGAGTTGTCTGACGGCTGTGGTGCTGCCCCCCCCCCGGTTCTCCCTGCATCTCCACCTCCGCCTCTGCCTCCACCAAGCCCACCAGCTCCACCTCTTTGCCACTCCCTCTGATGCCACACCCTGTCCCGCCATCGCCTCCTTTGCCCCCACCCATGCTGACAAGTGCCGGACGCACATTCCCATGACTTCAAGAGAGTGCTGCAGATGGAGAGGACCCTGGTGCGAGCTTAGGCACAGTGCCAGAGGGGGAGATTGTTGGAGAGCTGGCACTTGTGACGACCAACACACCAAGGAATGCAACGGTCATCGCAGGTGCAGGGGGGGTGGAGCTCCTTTGCATCGACCGAGCCCTTTTCAACCACTTTACCGACGTCAGCTTCAGCCCCCCTAACGGCACCCGAACGCAGGTCGCAGCCGCCATGAGAGCTGCTTGCTGCCGTCGCATTCTTCAAATACCCCCCCCGATGCGCACCGACCAGGACGTGGATGCCCTTGTTTCGTTCCTGTCAGGCCTTGAGGTGTGAAGCCTGTTGTCAACAACCAGGCGAGTGTACTATCTCAAAATACTGCTTATCAGCTTGGTAGGCTACGCACCTCCACACACGCTCGACCGCAGGGTGTCGAGCATCCCACTAGTAACACGGAGCACCAGGTGTCAGCTTGGTAACAACTGGCAGTGTGTTTTTAGACGTATGCTTTATAAAGGTCAGGCGTTGGGGAGTGGCGTGGTTGAGTACTTACTATCTTGTAAAGCAGCGGCCAACTGTTATCTGAACACCTTGTATCGTGGACCTCATCCTCAGATGCCGTAGGTTTTAGAGAGACAAGTCAACGGGAAAGTCGTGTTGCAGGCGTTTAAGGAGATTCCCCAGGATGTGTTTGCCAAGCTGTGCAAGGGCATGCTCTTTGTGCATCTGCCGTCAAAAGCGCTGGTGTGCGAAGAGGACGACCCTGGGGACTGCATGTATGTCATCATGTCCGGTCAGTGCGACGTTCGAGCCAAGCCCCCACCCGTCAAGCCCTCAAAAGTCGACAACCGATTCAGCTCCGCCATCTCCACAGTGACAGCCACGACAAAAGCCATGCACCAGAAGCAAGCTGCCAAGGACGAGGAAGGGGTGCGATGTTCGATTCCGACACTGACTGGGCCTTCTGTACCAGGGTGACATGAACCTTAGCATTTGCAAGGACACATGCCGATGTAGAAGAATGTGTCGCCGTCTTTGGTGATCTCATGTGCCAGTGATGGGCGAGCGATTGGCGCACAGGCATGACTATGGGAAGTGCCACGACGCTGGACGGAAACCAGTTGTTGACCATTTGTGTTGGAAATGAGGATTCGTTGTCCCCATGTAGGGGAATAGGGGAGTTGAGAGGGCAATTGATAGGGAAATCCTCCGTGCAGCTACTAGCAAACCTGCACAAGGTTGAGGAGCAACAGCAGCAAATGATTGAGCGCGAGAAGCCCCACAATTCCGACTTCTGGATTCAGAAGTTTATGCAGCAGGCGACAAAGCAGCTGGACCCTGAGATGGGGGGCGTGCATCAGGGCATCACGCCAATGGCCATGCTCGCCGCAGCAAAGTGGCGCAAAACGCTTGAAGACGTGCGGCAAGAGGAGGCTGCCGCCAAGAAGGAGGAGGAAGAGAAGGAAGCACTGCGCCTCCAGGAGATCAAGGAGCGCACGGAAGGTGAGCTTCCAGCAAACATGATTGGACACTCCAACGGAGTAGGGTGAGTGAATAGGTGATGACTAACGTGTGATTCATTGTATTGACGAGTGAGCCGCTTCGAGAGATCATTGATGCGTCATGCCTTCAGCAAACAGGATGGGACAAGCATGGTGTTTGCAGCGCGTGACTGAGATTTGTTTGACTGCAGGTATGGCAGGCCTGCTTGGGAAAGCAGCAGCGTCCAATTGGAAAAAGGCGACTTTTGGCCCCGAGAAGAAAGACAGCGATGTCGTTGATTGGCGAGCGCTAAGTTTGAAGATCCGAGAAGAGAGGGAGACAGAGCAGCGGCTGTCGGAAGCAGCGCTGCAAGCCGCGACAAAAATGATCCTGGAAGACAAGGAGGGCAGCAAGAGCGACGCCCCCGAAAGCAACGACGAAGCTTGCAGGGCTGCGATTGAGCGCGACCCTCACGGTGGGCCGCAGGATGACGAGCGCTTGTATAACCCACAGAAACAGAAGCTGCAGGAGCTGGGCTTGGCCAACCCCAGGAACGTCAGCCGCAACTTGATGAAAGAGCTGACAAAGCGCTCGACCATTGACGCCGTTCTTGAGGTGCGACATGTCTAGGTTCCCACCGGCGTACGTGCCTGTGTTGTACGCAAGGTCATATGTCGAGATGTTCTCGCACGAAGTCATGGACACTTCGACGAGCAGCTGCATAGGATTGTTACATCCACCATTATAGGCACGGCAAGCTTCGTGTCAGCTCGTCCTCATCTTGAAGAGCTCATGGATGTCTCGGGCGTCAGAGGGCGTGGCATCGTGTGTTATTACTGCAGGAACACGATCGCTTGACAACATGCATATTTCGTGACACTGTACCTCATTGGCGGGGCGAGCATGAGAGCAACGGACCATGCAGGACATGGCGCGTATCATTTTGAAGCAGGGTCCTGCCCGGCGCCTCGGGCGTCACGACTCGCGCCGAATCACAAAGGCGATCAATCGCTCAATCCTCAACGGAGCCTCAAAGCAGTCGGAAGGCGCACTGCACCTCAATGCACACAAGCTGCAGCTGCGTGAGGCAGCGACCGAGACGGCAACCAACATGGACGAGGACTGGCGGTCGTCCGTTGATGGCTCTGAGGAGTTTGATCGCCACAGTTATGTCACTGAAGAGCTCTCCAGCCTGCAGGGCGGCGGCGAGGATGACGCCCTGAGCCACAGCCATTGGCACGAAGCCAACGACCTCTACAAATACAAAAAGGGGTGCGACTCTCTGCTCACGATGCCTGTCAGCCAAGGCTCTCCCTGCTTGCAGAATTTCGCGATGCCCTGTAATTTGCGGGTCGCGATGCTGAAATTTCATGACTTATCGGGGCAAACATGGGGGTCGAACCCCATTCTGGCAAATCGCTGTCTGCTCGACCGTGCCTCAGAACACTCCTGCTTTGGCAAACTGGCTGCAACAGTGTCATCACAACAGCATTACATGCCAGCTGGTAGACAAAGCACTCGCTTGTGCCCTTTGTGTTGCCTTCACATGCGCAAACGTGCAGTAGGTGGCTGTCCTGGCACATGTGCTGTGCAACTTATACGTGCTTGAGAACACATGAGCTGTCAGGATTGAAGTGTGGGGTTGGTTTGCAGGATGAAAGCGCAGGGGAATCCGCTCGTGGAGCCTGACCAAGCAGAGGAGTACGGACCAATCATCAGGCACCTTCTTCCTGGGGAGTCGTTCGGAGAGCTGGCCTTGCTGCAATCCCGAGCACACCGAACGGCTACCGTCATTGTCAGCTCCTCATCAGCAAGCTCGGTGGAGCCAGAAACGCAGCCGCAGTCAGTTCGTTGTTCTGTGGACACAATCAATGTGTCTAGTGGGTTTGATGCGCAGGGGCAGGGCCCAGCTCCACATTCCGGAGTTGGCTTTGGCGTAGACATGATCAAGATCTCTCGCCATCTGTATGACCACACTATCACTAGCGTACAGGTGACTCAGCTGGAAAGCCGCCTCAACTTTCTCCTCACGTACAGGGTGCGCCGTCATCCCACGGCAGTTGTCCCGGGAAATTGCAGCGTGTCCTTGCATGCCGCCCTGCTTTCCTCTGCGTAACGCAGCGCTTCCCCAAAAGGCAGGGTCAGGGGGTTCGGTCCCCTTTTCTGTTCCAAAATTCATGCATTTTCAGGCTCCTGCACTCGCAAACCTTCCTGTCTGGCAGAATGTCACTGGACCGCTCGTCTGCAGCCTGAGCGATGTCTGATGTATCTGTTTACAACACTACCGCATCCACATGGACATTGGCAACTCCAAGAACTTCTTGGGAATCAGTGCTATTATTACCGTCACCTGAGGCTAGCGTACCTGGACCAGTCTGACCTACCATAGCCTGACCTGACATGTCTTCTTCATCATCGTCTTGTTCCCGCCAAGAAAGGAGATCAGCCACAGCTGACCAAAAACGGCCCGTCAATTCCTCTGGGAGATCGTTGCAACCCACACTCAGAATGTCTGCATCAGGCAATGGAAGGTTGCTCTCATACATGGAGGCAACATGACACTTGATGTTCTTGCCGTTTTACAATCCTTCAGGCTATGGTAAGTCAGGCCGGGCCGGTCCGGTTAGGCAACGGCACTGGTAGCACTAATGCCTAAGTAGTCCTTGGAGTTGCCTGGGTCCACGAGGATGCGGTAGTGTTGTAAAACGATACATCAGCATCATGGAAGGTATCTTGCAGGGAAGAAGTCCATGCTTGAAGAAGCCTCTGCACATTTGAGAGATCGCCGTGATCAGCATCCATTATCAAATTAGCAACATTAGCAACGGTCATGAATGCGGGCCGCATATTGGCTTTCTGCACATGCCCAGAAACAGGACACGCCTTGTCCGTTTGCAGCCCTTCCAAGCCCTTCCACGCGACCGCCTCACTGCGCTGGCAGTGTTTTGTCGAGCTGTCAAGGTGCCAGCAGGTGCGGTGCTTGCAGCGCAAGGGTCGCCCATGGACAGGCTGTTTCTCATTAAGGAGGGTGAGGTCAGCTTTGTGATGGAAGGCGAAGGAAGTACAAACCCGATGGATCCCAACATCGGGGCCGGCAAGCAAGGAGAGCCCGTCCAATGCATGTCGTACCTTGCGGCGGGCTCTGCTGCAGGGATGAAAGCTGCAGTCAACAAACAGTATAGCGTGCGAGAGCGCCTGCGCGGCGACATTGTGGGCAATAGGTGCGCCTAGTATACACACCACCCATTCTAAGTTCTGAAGTTCCCTGAAGCGTCTTTGTACCGCTGCGAGTGTGTGTTGGGCTTGTGTTCCAGATCGAGATATGGTGATTCCGTCTCTCTGTATAGTACAGTATGTACACCTCTCCCTGGAAAACAACTGCACAACGCTGTCGACCGTTTCCTTTGTTCTCACTGACAAGCCAGAGGACAGAACAAATACATGTCAACCAAGACATCGCACCCATTGTCGTGACAGCCACGCTGCATTGCTTCCAAAGGGCTTTTTGCTTCCCTGTGATGCTTTTTGTGACGGCCCTCGTTTTGACTTCCTGCATCTTTGCACATGTCTGACAAATGAAGGGCATGCGTGACAACACAATCAGTAGTCAGCGCACCCCAATTGCTGATTCTGCATGGCCTTTCTGTACAGCTTGCTTGCAGATTGCTCGCCGACGGCATCGCAGGGGCCATAAGGAGGGGGCGATGTTTTATGATAACATCGTAGAATCTGTGAATGCACGTGGGGTGCTCCCTGTCAGGTCTACTCATCCTCATCGAGCACGGGCCAGCAGAAAGGTTTGGGTGCGCTTCAAGCGCTTTTCAGTGCGTTTTAAACATCTGTGGATGAGGCAGTTATGCGGCCGCTATTTGATGCCCCATGTGCCGGATGCAGGTTCTTGATGCGGCAGCTTTCAGGAAAGCCGTACGTTCCGAGCTTTCAGGAGGCCAAAAAGAAGGAAGAAGATGAGAAAAAGCATGCTCAGCTGAGCCAAGCAGCACGGCGGTGGGGCGCTGCGGAGACTGGCATTCATGGCACAAACGTTGAGGCTGAGGGATTGGCTCTGGCCGGCCAATTTGAGATGCGAGCTGTCGCTGGGGCAAAGCTCATCGTGCGCTCAGCTGGCGAAATGTTTGGCGAGCAGGTGAGAATGCATGGAGAAACATGCATATAAATATGCAACTACACCGAGCTTCTCCACTATGCACTTCTATTGTGGCCAGCAGCAAATACCTGGGGAAGCAGGTCTGGTGGGCACATACAAATCCCAAATCCTTCACATAAGAGTCCACTCAATTTTGCATGTGTTGGCGCAGGAGGCCTTGCTCGGGCCTGTGTATATCAATTCCTTGTGTGCTTTGATATTGAAAACGTACAGGCGTGCCTAAGGTGGGGCCTGCACGATGCAGGCGCTAGGATTGAAGGAACCTCCTGAGCCTGAAATTGCACTGCAAGACATTCCTGCTGAGGTGTTCGCGGAGAAAGCGCGTCAGCTGCGAGAAACCAGCCGAAGCAACAAGCCCGCACAGCGTGCCCTGATGAACAGCGACAGCGCAAAGATGCAACAATCGGTGAGCCTCTGCTTAGCCCCTTGAATAAGGCAGCACAGAGGGAACACTATTCACGCATTGTAGGGAACATACCTGCAACTGTACGTACTACGTACATAGCTACGCATGCTGCAGTAGCTACGCACTCTTCTCAGATTCATCTTGCACATGGCGCGTAGTGCATCCATACATAACGCGCGCTACCTTGCAATCTTCAGGACTATATTGAAGACATATGTGTGGAAGGCTACCCAGCTACAGTGGTCGCCAGCAGACCATGCAGCTTCCTGATCATCTCCAAGGAGGACTTGCAGCGATTCGGAACACAGCTAAAAGAGGAGTTTCAGATGTTTGCTTGGCACTCCCAAGCAGCTCTCAACAACCAAATCTCCAGAGTCAAACACACCAACAAATCGGTGGACCGTATGCTGACAGAGGCTCGGAAGTTTGCTGTTGGTACGTTCCAGCTGCCGTTAATGAGTTCGTGGCCACTGCATCCGTTTTGTCTGACTTGATGACCTCATGCTTGTACCTCTGTTCCGCCCTTGGCATTCAACGCCATCCAAGGTGCGAGTGGTCGAAGCTTCAAATCACGAGTATGGCTTGATACCCGATGGGCTTATTTAATTATTGCAACGCTTGAAGAGTTCACGCGTGACTTGATTAAGGACAACAGACTCTTGAAGTTGCCAATGTCCATGCGGATGCGGTAGTGTTGTAAAAAGATACATCAGACAGCATTCATTGTAAATCTCCAACCTTTGCAATGTTTTTTGCACAAAAAATTACGTTATATGATATTGACTCACTATCCTCAGAACAGGATACCGCTCTTGCTCTGAAAAAGTATGAATGATGTTTGTTTGCATGTAGGCTCAAGCCAGGCTAATCAGGGCTGGCGGAGATATGCCACTTCGGACGCCATCCCAGCCATGGTTCAGAGCGAAGCAAGAAACTCTCTTACAATCCCGTCAAGCGAGCGCCGCCGACCTCCGCTCGCCAAGTCGACGAGTGACAACAGCTATAGTATGCCACCAAGTGTGTTTCCTTGATTCATCGCCATTGATATCGGCGGAGCAATCCTTTTCTTGCAACACCACTTTGATCGACATGAATGTCGGTGTTATTCCTCCAACCTCGTCAACACACATGCCAAATGATGATTGTTGGGGCTATCCGAGATGACACAGGATGCCAAAAACAAACAAAGAATATGCAGCTCATGCCATCGTGTCTGCAGGTTTGACAGGTTCGATCAACTCCAGAGCTAGTCAGATTCAAGAGCATGTACTCTTTCCAGCAGAAGCCTCTGCCCTGCTGAAGTCAGCCAGCCACAATGGTCGCGAACCGTCCCTGGCAGGGCTGCATATGCAGTACACGCTGTCGAGGCATCCATCGTACAAGGCTGGTGATAGGCGGACTTCCATGCACCATACCCCTCCTGCTCCTGTGGCAAGCCATACGTCCTCCCATGGCACAGCGGAGAGGCCAGGCACTGCTGAGGTAGCTGAGGCCAAGCGAATCGGTTCTCGCATGCGCGACAGCGCCTTTGGTGGCTACAACGGCGGATTTGATAGCCTGGACTACTTCGCAAAAACTGCAGGTCTGCGATCCACTAAACCCTACACGAAGGCAGAGTATCACTTTACATTGCACGGAATTGTACGGTTTGCACAAATATGAAGACGCACACATTCCTCATGTGGGTGGGCATCGCCGCTTACGCCACACAGACGATCGTTGTGCGCTGGTTGCTTGCGGGCGGGTGGCAGAGTGACCACGGTCATGAAGCATGCCATGGGTCATGCAGTTTGTGTTTGTAAATAATGCCAATCAACTGGTAGGTTGACATGCCAAGCATGACAGCGGCTGAATGCAGATAAGGTGCTCAAACACCAGGAGACTTCTGATGCGACGCTGAAGCTCAAGGAGATGTCTGAAGTGAGTTGGCCACTGCTACCACCCACAGCAGCGCGCTTCGCATAATGGACAGGACCAAAGCGGGCCATGCCCAACTTCCTGGAATATGCCCTAGCATTTGGCATGCACGAACGTGTTGAGTACGGATGCATGACCCTCCTGATTCAGCAGCCAGGAGGTCAGACCTTGCTGACATCAATGGGGCGTCCTGGAAGCTTGCATGGGCCTGGTGAAATCTGCCATTCGAGATGATATATCCATGACAATGCTGCCCCTGGCAAGCTAGAACCTGGCCAAGGGAATACGATAGTCGCATGAACATGGGCCCCATAATGTTCGTTGCCATGTCGCATAAGTTGCCAAAATTGGTATGAATGGTGATGGCTGAAAAAGCTGGATGAACTCACGATTTTGTCCCATCTATTACACCAAGACTTCTGGCTTGAGCTGCCACAGATCTTGGATCGCTGCCTGCAACAGTGAACTACTATTTATTTTTGCTTCCTAAGCAGCACTTGAAGTTGCCATGTCCATGAGGATGCAGGTGCTGTAAAAAGATGCATCAGCAGCAGCAAACTTTCATATGCAAGTTCTTGTAGCACGTACCCCGTCCTCAAGCTCTGCGCTTTGATCCTCACGAGCAGGATAATCGCATCAGGCTGGGTTTGAAATAAGCCCAGGCCCACGGAGCGCTCTCATGCGTGTACAGCTCCAAGCAGCAGTAACGTCCTGATGACTCGCTGGATGTCATTCCAAGCCCGCGTGGTAGGCAACTCTGCTTTTCCTTGTCATTCAATTATCCCTAAGGTTAGGAGGCCCCAGGGGGTCCCAACCCTATGCATTGAGCAGGCGAGAGGGAATCACCACGGCACATCGCTGTGGTGTGCTGCAGACCATACCTTGCAATGATGTCGTGGGACCAATGCAATGCACTAGGCTGCGCTTGCACGCATGCAGCGCAGAAGCGGGAGGTGTGAGGCTCTGGTTTAGGCACTTCATGTTTACTGGAATTCGGCACTTGCGGACAGCATTCCTGTCTCCCACAGCGCTGGGAAGCGTCAGAACATCCATTGGACAACGGCAGCTGTTCTTCTCTATGAGACTCTTCTTGCGTCTTTTCCAAGTATAGTCTGCTATCATCACGATCTTTCTTGAGGCTGTGGGAGAAAGGCTGCAAAGGCGTCGCCACCGTGTACTTGAGCCTTGTGCTGGGGTAGTGCCTGGGTAAAGCAGAGGGCCAAGAGCCAGTCAGTGGGCACATCCGCTGCAGCTCTCCTGATATTGTCACACTTTGAGGATGATTCAGATTGTTTTTGTGCTCCGTGGCGAGTCCGATACCCCATCCTGGAGGGATGATGGCACCTGCTTGGACCCAGTATTCCAGGAGGGCAGCGTGCAAGCCACGGGGGTGCCAACCGTTGCAGTCGCGCTTCTCTTGCAGCGTCCAACTTGCATGTGATGTCGAGGATGCCAGCTGCCACATGTGGCGTCACACTCTGACAAAATGTCCTGCGCGGTTGCCTCGTTGTTGGCGCTGTTTGCTCCTGGTCAATGGCTGGTATTTCTGGGTGATATACAGGAAGACTCTGATCGGAGCCTCCATGCACTTGACTGGCACGGACTTGTCTTCTGCCAGGCGAGGGTGCAACGAGGCTGCTATCTGTCCGTACTGAATTCTTTGCTGTATCCATGACAATCGCACATGGTAATGACGAGTCTGAAATCTTCCGACGGGGAAAGATAGCAGCAACTGGAGAGTCAGGACCAACAACTTGGACGCGCTCCTTTTCGGTTGGTACTAGGGAGGCCTCTGACGCTGGGAGGCTGTGGGCGAGACGAGATGGTACGATTGTCTGCGTAGGGTGGGCTTGGTGACGATGGCAAGATGCATGAATGTCTTTTCGATGGAAGCCGAACTGATGTGTGCTGATGGGAGACGGTTGCAAAGGTGATGTCTGAATTGCAACAAGAAGTTTGGTTCGCATGTGTTGACTTGCACGCGACGTTCCTGCGTTGCCTGAAGTCCGCGAGCTCCCTGGACTCCGAACCAACTTGGAGCCAAGCTTATCCATCATGGCAGCAAGCACCAGGCCTTCATGTATAATGTCCTGTAAGCTCGGGTGCCTTTCCTTCTCACCGCATCCACGACGCAGGCTGGGTGACCGTACAGGCTGCACAGTTGCTGGCCGACCCGTGGGTGCCAGCGACGCACTCAGGCGCTTATCACAGGACCTGTGCGCGGAGTCGTCGCTAAATAAGGCACGCGCGCAGCCCATTGATTCTTGCCGTGCCTCGTGATAGCACGTTTACGACCTGCAAGCAACCTCTAATGTCGTTGCGCAAGCGAATCGTCCGGGACCACAGCGAGGCACTCGGTGCCACACCGATCTCACCAGGTGCGCATTGGGTTCTTGCGATGAGTGCAAGAGCCTGCCCTGATGACTTCTTAGAGATGGGGCCAAGTCACCCTCGACATGGATGGGGCGTGGTCGACTTCGCACGACGACTTTGCGATTCAGTGCCCTACACTTTGCACAGCTCAGACTGCCATCAATGAATAAATAAACGCTACACTTTGCACAGCTCAGACTGCCATCAATGAATAAATAAACGCAAATTTATCTCTACGTAATGGCAAGACAGTGTACGTTATCAACCATGCGCGCATGGGCGTGAACACCGACCTAGCACAACCAGCCAGCCAGCAACCTATAAGCCGGGTGTGGTTTCTGGCCCACCTGAGGTAAAATATGCCCATTTAATTGATAAGATTGTCACGCCTGCCTCATTCACGACGACATGCGTTGCATTTGGCTTGCCATCAATGTTGGCGTTGCGTAGAAGACGAAGCGTCGATAGGATGCACAAGCTTCTCGAAAGGGTGCAAAACATGTCCAGACAACACCAGGCGACAAATAGGCAATGCATCGGATTGCTATGCAATTTATACACACCGTGCCATGCAATCTTCACAATGAGAACGACTGTCCTTATGCCTGACTCAATGGAGGAACGCATCGACCGCACCAGATTGTGTGATTGGACAGGACGGAACCAGCCGCGGGATGCAAGTATCCGAACATATGTGCTCAACGACGACTGACTTGCCAACTCTGTGCCCGCTCACTTTAATCTTCATCACTCTGTGCCATGGTGACATTCCTCCACCCACTGGTGATCTTGGGGCACGAGAGCCAATGTCAGGTTGTTCCTCATAAAGTGCAGGCCTTCAAAACCTTGCCCGCACTCTTTCCAGATTTATTCCGAACACGAGGCACGTCGGTGATGCATCACAAGCATTGACGTTTCCCCAACACAGGAGCCAAGAAGCGCGACCTCAAGCACAATCTGCACATGCGTCACCACCGCCAGAGGTGGTGCATGAGCATGTCGCGGAGGCTGCGGGAGGTGGTAAAACACCCAGTTTGCAGGCATTGTCCCTAGGCACGTACAAGAGCCTCACAGAGAACCAACATCCAGCAACAATCAGTGACCGAGTGGAACATAAAATGAGCAGCCGCGGATCAAGAACAGAGGGAGAAAGGGATCATCTTTCGCAGAAGGAGATAACTGATGCATTCATGGAATCAACGAACTTGACCGCTGTTTGTGATCTGAGCTTTTTCCTCAATGCCTGCGGTATTGTCAGGCCTTGCCCTTGGCGAGGGCATTGATCGCGGCAGCAACCGGCCATCCAGTCACGAGCTCTCCAAAGATGGTGTAATGGCCATTGAGGTGAGGGGCAGGCGCAACGACGATCGAGAAGTGAGCCCCATTAGTGTCTGGCCCAAGTTAGCAGCAGAGAGCAGGCCCTTGCGATCGTGCTTCAAGGCCAACCCTCCAGGATCGTCTTTAAACACGCCCCCGTAAACGCTGTCCGTTTGTGCACCTGTCTGGTCAATGAATTGGTCGATAATACGGTAAAAGTACGCGCCCTGCAGATCGGCAGCCTCGTCAGGATGGATTTCAGGTGCAACATCAGGCAGCGCCTCCCCCGCCTCCTGGAGGCATGCGCAAACTAACAGAGACAGATTGAAAGTTCAAACAGCGGTTACAAACCACAAAATTATTTCGGACTCGCAGCTTCAGCTGCTTCATGCTGCCGCAACTGTCGTTACTATTCAGCAATGTCCTGTGGCAAGCTGAAAAGGCGGTGATGCAGGTTTTCACACACATCGCTGGCGATGAACTCTTCCCATGGAAGTGCCAACTTGAACGCAGTGCACCTCATCACCTATCTATATGTGGCAAACCGGCAGCCCACATAATCCTCAAGTTCCCACGAAGAGTGGAGATTGGGCTTGACGTGCACCGTGATCGACGCTGCCGTTTGCAATACGATGGAAACGGCATGAGCAGTGCGGGAATAGCAAGCATGGCAACGGCGGTATAAAAGCTAGATGCGCGCCTTAAAGTGATAGGGTTTTCCAGCACCCTCGTGGCCCGGGGGCGCAACCCCCTTCTCGCCAGTGCATAACGCCCTGAAGTTCTCGGCGGCAAGTGGGGACTCCTTTGTAAAGAGCACAAATTCCATCCTGCCGATTGGCTTCCCCTTGATGGAGACGTCGGAAAAACACGAGCGGCCGGGATGGATCCTCCCGCAGCTTCCGCAGCCTCTCCTGGTCTGCTAGCTCTTTGGCAGCCTCCCGTTCCTGCGCTGACTTGTACCTGCGTCCGTGTACAGGGCGCCAGAAATCCATGCTTGTCCTGCAGGTTTGATGTTGATGATGATGATGTATATTTTTTGGCGCTGCTCAATACCCTGGCGACAACAGCGAGTGCTGGGGGTGACGTTATCAAGGATGGATTTTGTCACCAATGCGTACGGGTAAATCAGCATTGGCCTATGTAGGGGCAATGCTATCATGTACCGGCGTTCTCTTCAAGTTTTAGCGCGCGCCAGCGGCCGCGCGTCTATGGCAGGCTTGCTTGCTGACGTTCAATGAGCTGTATCACTTCAAATGTGCTTTCTTTGTTGCTTGTCGTCTAATTTCTGCCATTATCTATGTGATGTAATGATGATGTATCTTTTGACGACACTACAGCTTGGAGTTGTACCACATGGACATTGGCAACTCCATGAACCTGACAATCAGTGCTATTGTTTACCACCACCTGAGGCTAGCTGATGTGCCTTTCGTACGTTACTGAACAAATTTCTCTGAAACAATTCCTGTTGTGCCGGTATGCAGCGCCTTGCAGTCTTTATACATGTGATCGCTGGCTTTTCTGGTTCATTCATGCTTTAGTGTGAGGATGGAGACAGGCTCGTGGGCTCCCCTTGGAACTGCCGCAGTCCAAACAGACGAAGCCAGTTCCCAAAACAACAAACAAAACACAGATTAACCACCCATCGGGGTTGCCTGTGTGCACCAGATTACGTGCATACAGACTCAAAGCTGACTCAAAAAGAAAGAACCCTCCTATCGTGCAGAGAACATTGGAGGGGACACTGTGGCGATGCTTTGCAGTGTCAAAAGCATGTGCTGTTCAATACATGAATGGCGTACAAGCAACAGCTGCAAACATGCCAGGATACTTAAATTCCGGCTGCCAAGTACACATGCTGATATGAGCTCATATCCGCAATGATGGGGACCCACAGCCCACAGCGTGCTCGCATACATGTGCAACATGCAGTATTTTGCCAGGCAAAGCGATTTTTGGGTTCAAACGCCTGACAGTACACGAACTTTGGGGACAGAAATGGGTGTCGAACCCCGTTGTGGCGAAGCACTGGCAACATGGACAGGGATGACGGGGCGCACTGGGATATCGGTGGCTCTGGGACTCAGAAGGTTCAGAGCTGGCTCTTGCTTTATCCAGCAAGCCTTGTAGTGCCCCCCGCCATCGCAGCCAATTTCACTTGAGCACCAGACCCACACATTACACTTTTCGGTGGCGTGACACTGCGTGCAGCAGTCTGCAGCGCTGTCCTGCATAGGTAAATGTCATGTTATTAGCATTCCCTCCTGATGTCCCACATCGCCAATGTCCCTGCCATGAAACGCTTCATTTTGCACCTTTGCATGCTGACCCGAGCACACATGCTAG
This sequence comes from Nuphar pumila, assembly GCF_984573655.1. Taxonomy (NCBI): domain Eukaryota; kingdom Viridiplantae; phylum Streptophyta; class Magnoliopsida; order Nymphaeales; family Nymphaeaceae; genus Nuphar; species Nuphar pumila. The sequence continues at coordinate 18,183 of NW_028323571.1, read as the reverse complement.
AAGCAGGCGCACCCAAAGATAAGTCAACGATTTCTCGGACGAGCCCAAAGACATGCAGCTAGGCATCATCAACCAGGAAATGCTGTATAATTTACACCTTGATAATTTGAGAACTTCCAGGAGTGATCCCTCATACTCATCTGTCTCTGTTTTTGCGAGCCTTCCCATCCTTGCAGCAGCGAGAGGCCTTGGCAGACTCATCATCTCAGGTCATGCTAGAATACAACACAGCCCATGCTGAGAGATTCGGCGTGATACCATATCAAGTGAGACAATCACATGGCAATTCAAGGCAGCTCTTTGCAATTGTTGCAAGTGCACGGCGTGTTCTGGTCACATCTGCAGCAACGGATGCTTATGCAAGTCGATAGTCGTGGCATGCCTTGATGTTGTCATTCCCCCATATTATGACTTTATCTGCCCAATAGTCAGCATGCTGCTCGACTCGGCAGGATTGACCCGACAGATCAGGAGTGGCTGGAGTCGGCACATGGTTGGTGCTCTCCTTCAGCAGTGCAGGGAGGGTTGTTGTATCGACGTGTTGACCTTCCTTTAAGGAGTCCTGTTCCACGGCTCCAGCTGCACTCTCGAATGGTATGAGGACATGGAGGGTGCAGAAATCGCTCATGCTGTCGAACTACTCCATCGTCAGGGTTTGTGCAATCTTTTGGCAATGCACATTGTCATCACAACCATAGCGCAAAAAGCGGAACAGAAAGCGATTCATTGTTCATAATATATACCATTTCCTGCAACCGCCGTACATAGAGGCTTGGTGGACTGCATGACACATGAAAGTGGGCGTGCATGGTATCCCTTGACCACCACCAAATGAAGCAAGAGAAATCGCATACTTCCAAGGCACAAGCTATCAAGTATGAACAGCACATGGAATTCCGTACATCCTTCCAGAACAAGTGCACCTCTGACGGGGTGTTCGACATGAGACGGCCACGGAATGGGGTCCACTGATGTACAGATTGTAGCCAAGCAAAATAAATAGCACCAGGACAAGTGCCCAAGTGACCCTGACAGCGATGGACGTCCGCAGATTCGCACGCTTCTTCACAGCGGGCATCATATTGCCCGGCACAGCGCACTAAATGTTCACATCATGTGGATCTGTTAAGAGAGCGGTAAACCTAGTACACTTCTGCTCATGCTTCTGTAAGATTGCCGGCGTTCTTTTATTGATATGTACGACGGATGTACATATCGGTCCGACGTGTGTGCCACCTGTAGACACCTGTCACGTGTAGAATTGTCAAAGTACTGCGGGTCCGCGCTTCTAACTGATGAGACCCGCACGCAATATACATGTGACTGCCCGTATGAACTTGCTTCAAGGCTGGGCTACGAAAGTTTGTGCTTTAGTCACCACAGTTTGCAGCGCAGTCGAACTTGGTGAATCGTAGCACGCCGTGGCCAGCACCAACATGTCCAGGATCAAGGTGCGGTTTTTGAGTGCATATGATCATATGGACTGTGATGAGATGTGCCATTTTTTGTGGCGACAGAATGGTCCGAACGCAACCTTGGACCCACGGTCTAAGAGTGCACTGCCGGCTGCAAAACACCATAAGTCATTTGTTGCAAGTAACTAACAGATAATCTGGTATCTGCGCAGGTAGGGATATTCTGCCGGAGGCCACCTTGTACGAACATTGATGATGAACATCACATTCCAGGTGCGTTTCATGAGCAAAGGTGCTGAATCCTGACCTCGAGGGCGTACAGCTGTGGTAAATATGACCAACATGTCGATTCTCTTCAGTTGCGGTTGCACGTGACCTCTCTTCGACCCATGGCTTGACTTCCCAACTGTGTGAACCCTGGCCCAACGTCTTGTTCACTGGATGTAGCACCAAGGCATGTCCTGGACTTCCTGTGGGAATATTTTCACCATCCCGCATGGATGTCGCCCTGTTCAGATCCGCTGCTTGAAAATATCAGCTGACTGACAGCTGTCCTGCAGATCCGGGAGTTGTGCGCAGGCAAAAAGAACATCATCATAGGAGTGCCTGGTGCTTTCACACCTGTGTGCAGTAAGCAGCACCTGCCCAGCTTCATAGCAGAATACGACGTGCTGCGGAAAGCAGGCATCGACGAAATCATCTGCGTGTCTGTCAATGATCCTTGGGTCATGGATGGTTGGGGCCAGACACAGAATGCAACTGGCAAGGTACTTCCCACACTGTTGTGCCTACTGAGATGGATTCTGGCATGACCTGTCAACGGTGCTATCAGATAGGGTCATGACACGGTTGATGATTTACCAGTCCACAGCATCCATATCTTCATGGGCAACTTGTAGCCCGGCACACCCCCAGGTAGGGCGGGCCACACCATACCTGGGCGCGCCGTAGCTTTCTCACTTCGTCGCCTACCGGCTTTGCTATAGGTCAACTGAACCTGCACACGGACAAGTCAATACAGAACCAAAGTGGATCTTGAGTAAAGTAAATATTGATTTGGGATTCATTCAAGACTGCCAATAATGGAGGATCATCACCCACACTCAAAACACAACCGTCTCATCACCTCGTACCCGTCGACTCGGTAAGGCCCAAGTGCAGATGTCATCGTCCTTCCAGCAACCAGGACACTGCAGTTGCGGCACTGCAGAATGCCGTCTTCTATGTAGTTCAGTGGTACTTTCTGCAGCGAAATGTGAAGTTGGCACGTGTTGCTGCAGTGGTGATGCCAGTGTGATTTATTATGAGCATATTGTGCATGTGGATTTTTCATTTTGCGCTTGTAGCTGAACTGAGCTGTGGCTGCCATGCAGATCCGCATGCTGGCAGACACACATGGCAAGTTCAGCATAGCAACTGGATTGGACTGGCAAGAGGGCAAAGACGCTTTTGGAATGCTTCGTTGCCATCGCTTCCTCATGCTGGTTGAGGACAACATTGTCAAGATGATTGAGGTGGAGTCGTCGCCAGGCCTGGCCCAGTGCACACTTGCTTCTCAATCCCCCATTCTGAAGGCCCTGCATCTAAGCTGTTGATGTGTCAAGGCCTGCGTAGCTATTTGCAGTAACGAGAAGAGCTTTGCGAGAAGAGCTTTTCAACTGCTCACCAGTGCAGAGAGTTTAGGTCTGCATTTGCACCGTTGGTCACGCGTAACGCTGGGACGCCAACCAACGTAATTGCACACTTAAAATTGGGAACGCCTGATGTTTGGGGGAAATGACGTCCAAATCGACGGATGAATATCAACTGCCACGCTCCAAAATTGCCAACCAAATGACTGACATACTACTCAGCTGTGGTGATTGTGTTTCTCTGTGTAATGAAATATACTATGGTAGCGGTGGTGTTTCAAATGCCAACACGTGTAAAAGAACAATGGCAGGGCCGTGGCATTCATGGTAAATAAAGCTCCCGCGCCATCCGTCGCTGCTAGACTCGTCCCTCGTGGGCTTGCAAAAGCCCGACTGTGGGGCAAGGCCCATTGCGATAGGGGAGGTGCTATACCGCCTCGCAGGCTTATGCGCAATGACCGCGTGCGAGAAACTTGGTCGTTCACTTGCGCCTCTCCAGCTCGCGGTGGGCGTTTCTGGAGGAGTAGAGGCCCTTGCACACGCCAGCCGCTCAGCGCTAGCGTCCGACTCCGAGGCGGCATTACTGACCGTTGACATGGCAAACGCCTTCAATACAGTGGACCGGTCGGCGCTCTTCAAGGCGGTACAGAAACACGTGCCCTCGTTGTTGGCGTACGTTCAGTGGTCGTACGGCGCCCCTACGAACCTGCATGTTATTGGAGCGCAGGCGGGCACTCCTCCGATTCAGTCATGCATGGGGGTGCGCCAAGGCGACACATTGGCCATGCTGCTCTTTGCCCTTGTGTTGCAACAGATCCTGGAGCGCACCTCAGCAGCGGCGCCCACCGTCGCCACAATGGCGATCGCCGACGACATCAGCCTAGTTGGCAAAGTGGACGCGCTGCGTGCCGCGTTTCTCGCGCTCACAGGGGCGCAAGGGGTTGCGAGCGTTGGCTTGCGCGTGCAGCCGCTCAAGTGTGCGCTCACCCGCGGGCCCCTCGCCGGCAATTGCGGCGCTGGCGGCAGACCTGGGCATCATGCATTGCCCGGAGGGAATCACGGTATGCGGCACGCCGATCGGCACGGACAGGTACGAGGCTGCGACCCTGGACGCCCGCGCGGACTCCGTTATCGCACAGATTCACAAACTCAGGGCCTTGCCGGTCAGTCTTCAGGCACACTTTGCCTTGCTCCGATCCTCCCTGTCCCTTCGCATGGCGCACCTCATGCGCACGGTGCCGTGGGGCTCCCTGCAACACAGCGTTGCGCGAGTGGAGGAAGCCATTACAACGGCCGCTGTTGCGCTTTTTCAGGTGCCTGTAACTGGAGCGCGATCGGTGAGTGCGATTCAACAGCTCAAACTCCCCTTGCGGCACGGCGGATTTGGGCTGCGCGACGCAACGTCGCTTGTCGCAGACGCGGCGCTGGTGGCGGGGGCCTCCAAAGCGCAAGCGGTTATGAAGGAAGGCCCGGATGCATGCAAGCCTTTCTCGAGTGTGACAAGGCCGGGGTTGTTGACCGCTTGGCAACGTGTCTTTGATGATGCATCCGAGGCATGCAAATGGGACCAGAGCGCGCGTGACCTGCCAACCGAGTTTGTTGAAGGGGAGCTGCCCGGGTTCAGAAGTCCGTGTCACGCCTCGTTGGCGATCGCTTGGGCGCGGCCTTCCTCGAAGCTTGCGACACTGCCACCGCAGACGGTCGGCGCGCGGCGGCGCGTATCCGCAGTGCGTCCTGTGGACCTGCATCTGCATGGCTAACTGCGCTGCCCACCGCGCCCACTTTGCGCCTTAGCAATGGAGAATTCTTTGCAGCGGGCGTCACCTGCTCGGTCTAGGGGTGACAACGGCGGTGGATGTTCCGCCTTGCCACTGCACCGCCGGCGACTCCACGACGCCGGACCACGCTCTCTCGTGCAACCGCAATGCAGGCGAGGCATCGATGCGCCATAACTACTGGGTTTCGGCCTGGCGCCATGCCATCCACCGTGCGGGCTGCGCGTCTAGCGTGGAACCGCAATACAGCAGCCTTGCAGCTGCGGGGGGCGCAGGGGGCTGCTGGTCTTCGTCGCGGGGATATTTTGACTGTCTGGCCTGACGGCCGCGTCCGCGTCATGGACTGCGTTGTTACGCACCCGGTGGCCGCGTCGTTTGTTCGCGATGCCGCAGGGGTTGCCGGATCCGCGGCAGCGAAGGCGGAGCTGCGGAAGCAACGAGCCTTCGAGGAGTTTGGGGAGGGCTCCGCTTACGACTTCATCCCACTTGCCGTGGAGTCGTTTGGCCACATGGGCTCCGCCGCCTCGCGTTTCCTTTCGGAGCTTGGCGACTTGGCGGCAGGGGGGGGGAACCGGGTGTCCAAGGCTGCCTTCGTACGTGGCGTCCGTCGGGAGCTCAGCTGTGCTTTGTGCAAGGGCAACGCGCGCATGTACTACAAGTCCCTCTCTCGTATCGCCGTGAACGTCGGCTCGGACTTCCATGCAGGGTGTGATGCACCGCAGGAAGATCCCGGCGTGGCTTAGGTTGCTGGTTTTCTTGTGTGTTTTGTCTTAGTTTGTGACATTGGTTTCAGTGTTAGTTTCTGTGTTTTTTTTTTCCTGTTTTGCCAGCCCTGTCGCTTGTAACACAAAAGCTCACCTTGTGTTTATGTTACTTGACTGGATATGTCGTGATCTGAAAATTGTGCAGTTGTGCAAGCGTGGGCCCACAAAATGTTTGAACCTTGTCAATTAGATGGCCAGTACGTGCACAGAAGGAGGCCAAAGCTGCCTGCATCATTCCCGACCCTGAATTCTGCATACCCATGTTCTTGTTGCAGTCGCGTACGCTCTGGGCTTTTCCATGTGATTCACAACAATCCTTCCAGCCAGGATGTGATGAGCCGGCAGAGGGCCCGGTTGAGGTCTGACTTGCTTCGTTGTTTGTTTGTGTCGCTGTGTGCTTTGTCTTCCTTTTTCTTTTCTTTTGTTCGTCTTTCGGTAGCCTTTCCTAGATTTGCCGGCCCTGTCGCTTGTAACACAATCCTAGGCATATCTCATGTTGACAGATGTGTTGTGCTTGTGGATTTCCGTGTCATTGGTGTGTCTCCCAAGGCACACGCAGTCGAGCTGACACAGTCGTATTCAATACTGCTTGCTGCCTTTTTATCAAAGTGCAGGTCTCAATCGCAGGACGCGTTCCTACCCACACAATGTTCTATGGGCGTGCACTCAACCTGAGTTGGGACGACCAGCAGAAATATTGATTGGGCAGCACCCAGCAAGGATCGCTCGTTGATCTTGCTAGACCCCATACTTGTCACAAAGGTGAAGACAAAGTGGTGATCATAAGAAGCGCCAGGAGTTTGCCAGGGAACCTCAGATCCAGCGCTGATCAACCGGCACCAGGAATGTGTGTTTTGTTGCTTGTGCCAGGATACCACGTTGCCTGATGACCCATGAACAACTCGTGCCTGCATGGCTGCTCTGCGATACTTCCCTCACATGTTGATGACTCCTAGGTAATCACCTTGCATTGTAGCGACCACCCTCTGCACACAGTCAGCGTCATCAGAGGGGCAAACTCATGACACACAATACAACAAGGGGTACACAAACTCTCCAGAACATCAGACATGGGCAAATTGCACGAGCAAGACCGAGGCAGGAAGAGACCACGGGCGTCCACAAACCAGATGAACGCTGAAGCTGAAACACACCACCAGCGTCGGGTCCATCTGAACTCCCAGCACTCTGATGCGAACCTCAGAGCCTTCCCGTATTTCAAGGGATTCATCCGGGTTGTCCATGGACACCCAAAGGGGCATGCCTCCAGATGATTTGAAGGTGAACTCCTCTGGAATGTGCTGCGCGATGCAATCATGGTTACAAGTGACATTGAATACTCACACAAATGTCTCTAAACAAATTCACCCAAACAACCCTTTGTCCCAAGTTCCAACAACTAACTGTGTTCCGTGCGTTGTCGCTATTCTGGCACATGCACATGTAGACCTGACACGAAGCGCATGTCACTGTGCGTATGCAGTAAAGCCAGCCAGTACTTTGCAACTTCACCATGTTATGGTGTACAGAAAGAAAGGAATCGACAATCACATGATCAAATCGTAGTCACCTACGGGCGTTGAACCCCTTGAGTGCGCCATCAATAAAACAGGTTGTTCCACTACCCATATGGAATCTTGAGCACGATACTGCAACACAGGCAACACATGCGGTTTCCCAAAGACAGGCCTGTGCGGAACAAAAATGTGCCACATCACAGTATAATCACACGAGCGACTTGTTGAAACGTACATGTTCTGACACGAAGATTACATGGGGCCCTGCTTGGCACTGAAATCCAAGCTTGTGCACTTCGGTGACGACGGCATCAATGACCTCATCCTTCCACAACCGCATTGCAATGCAGTTGTACTTGACTTTGAACGTTGCATACCCGAGCCGTCGTTACGAATCAGGCCCTGCAGCAAGTTCGGTGTGCTGGTCATGGCACGTGAAGGGTAATCATGCAAATGGACCGCCCCAGATGTTGCTGATTTAGTAAAGCTGTGGGCGGTGAAGGAACCTTGAATGCAAGTGACGGACCTGGGCCATGCCCGTCAATGCACCTGGTTATGGCAACTGTTACCATGCATGGCTGTTTCAGTGTCAGTCTCCTGAGGTATTTGTGAGATGAAACAGTATGCTCTGTTCAGATATTTGCTGTCACCAGACATGCAAACGCTGGGAGGCATGCATGTACACCCTCACAAAGATTGGAGAATGGCATTACAACCCTGTCGAGTACGCTGATCCAAACTGGCTTGAAACAGTCCGCAAGCGCCCCGCCGGATGCGCCCATGCAATCCAGTTGCAAATTTGACTGTGCCAGTTATATGTGTTCTGCCTGACCATGGAACGACATACAAGACCAGTCCATAATGCACACAACTTTTGTCCGCATACCAATGTCGTCATGGGTGAACGCTCACGGAGCAGGACAGGCATCACGCTCGAATTTCATAACTTTTCCAGAACGTATGGACTCCATGTACAATGGTTATCCCAGGTTTGGAGGGCATGGGAATGCTCTCAAGCCAAGCATAGGGGTGCAAGACGCTGCGAGACGTGCCAGAGCTGTATGCATGGCCAGAAAATGCGTACTTTGCCCTGTGGAGTCACGTCACTCACGCAAACAATATAACCCACATTAGGATCAACCTTGCCCTCAGCCTGCAAGCACCAAGAGCAAACTTACATAGGCGAGAGCTCCTGTGCTCTGACATGCACGGAAAGCGTTACCGTCCATAGTTCAAACCATACCTCCGCTATAACCTTCTCTTTGAGCTTATCGATGATGCTTATGCCAAACATACGGGGCTCCAGGTCCACATCCCGTTCCAGCTCCACCATGTAAAACATGGCCGCGCGATCTGAGGGCAGTAAAGAAGGAACAGAAGACAATATCCGACGCAAGTGCTATTGTTGGATGCGAAAATAAGCTCCCTTCGCACAGGGACATGTTGAGCAGTTCATGAGAAAGCGCGCTCACTGCTGTCACAAATTGCAGATTTTCCATCAGCACAACAAGAGGCTGCAGCCATTAACTTCTCTGTTTGCAACAAACGGCAAGTTGCTCAAGTTCTGGCCCACCTGAAGAAATCAGGTTGCGTCAGGGTACGTCAATAACCAATGCACACACACCTGACCTGGTTCTCAGGGTTTAGAAAACGGCTATTTCCAGTCAAAACGAGGGCCCTGCGACGCCAACGTCGGTGTCGCCGCATGCAATACCTCGAAACCTTTTCATATTATGCTCTTGAACAGCGTCGACACCTCGATACCTTATCCTTCCGTTGGACTTAATGCGGATCAATCTGTTCGCATATTCCTGGCCTTGTAAGTGCCAGCTGTTCTTAGAGAGTCCACCTGCGCCCTCATATTCGCTGACGTAGTGTCGATCTTATCATTACGTTCTCGTGGATTCGGCCTTCGGCATCGAGCGTGTGTTGGTTGTCAACGAGCAGAAGGCCTGTCGGCAAGTTGAGCGGCTCGGATTCTTACTTCGCAGTGTAGCTCGCTTGTAACATAATTTGAAGTCTTGCCTTTTCGGTGTTTCGTCAAGCACGGACAATGCAGGGCAATGTACAAAAACGCAAGGTTGTTGGGGACCCCGCACACGAGGGTCCTCCCTCTAAAGTCACACGCTCTGAACCAGCTGATGCAACCGGTCATAGTGCGGAAGAATCGAACGGTGTTCTTAGCGTTGAGGCGAAACAGTTTCTGGATGCGAAGATCGCTGGGGGCATGGTGCGGATCCTTTCGTGTGTTGACTTCTTCGCCTCTCACGTGAGCATCCGACCGTCTGTATGCCGTTAGAAGTGCTATTCCACCGATCATATTTTATCATGCGTTGCACGGGGAGAGCCAGGTGACGGTGTTGCCAGGTCTGGGAGGCTCAACCTTGTCAAGGTACGCATTCAAGCCTCCCGTTGTTTGGAGATATACCTGTTGAGCAAGTCCGACGATGGGAGAAATATTCCGATTTGAACTTATGTTTGGTCTCGTTGAATGCGTGCCTCATTCTCTTTGCTTCAATGAGAGTGGGCATGACGACTCTGGAAATGGCTATGGTACATGCTCCCAGATGTCTTCAAGAACACCACGCATAGCATATATGAGTGTCTCTCACTAATTGAAGCAGCTTAGGCCGTGTACATGGCATCGGAATAGGCGCAGCTTGAAATCGTGGGATGCTTAGTCGTTTGTTGTGTACCTCAGATTGAGGCTTCGTAAGAAGTTACCATCCAAACATAGTTGGGGTTCTGAAAGATGTCGATTCTGATCCATTGAGCAATTAGCTGCCACGCCCATCCATAGCTCGAGTACAGGCGGCGACACTCACTTCAGCCACAACTGCAAGTACTGCTCATTTATGTAACATTGTAAGTACAATGGTGGCGCAGGAATTCACAGGTTTATACAGATGTTAAGACCAACGGTTGAGCTAAACTCGTCAATGGTCGGTGGTCGTTTGCCGGATTATCTTGGCATTCGCTGTCAGATTACCTGGATGTGTTTGCATGTTGTTCACTTGTCTGGAGGGTGCTTATGCCATTCCTGGCAGCTGAAAATACAGACAGTCATGGGTGTTGGCATAAGGAACATGACCGTCTGGTTTTGGTTTCCTTTTGTCTGTTTTGACAGCTACATCCTGCATACTCAGTGGTTCGCAGCATTAGCTAAGTTCCCGTGTTAAGAGGCCAGAGCAGCCTCGATTGTTCACATATCCCTCACCTCAACTCATCAGTCAGGGGTCGTCATTGGGGCAGTTGCGGATAGGGCTGATGTATGCATGCCATCGTGGCAAGCTGGAACCTCTACGAAAGTGAGGTACAAACTCGTAAATCAGGTTCTGTTGCACTGCCCTGCACCTGCATCAAACAGTTCAGGTTCGCGTTCAGTGGATGCCTAGGGGCGTGTGAAACAGACTCCTATCGATCAAACAAAATGGTCAGCCCAGCTTTGAGGGAAATTTTATACATAACACAGGTCCTTGCGGGCTTCTTGAGCCCGTTTACGCTTTTTGCAACTCTTGAGAGCAAGCATGGAGAGCAGAGGCGGTTGGTCCTTAGTCATGGACGCTTGACGTTCCCAGCTGACGTTTCCCCCTAGATATCTGTTGTTAGAACGAGGGCTTGGACCTGACGCTCAAACTCCGTTACAATGACACAATGCCACGTTGACGAGGATACCTGCTGCATGGCACCAGAGTGTGGGCATGTATGTACACAAAGACAAACGCCTACATATATCAATGCATGCTCTATACACACCAACCTCGCACACACATTTCGCTGCGCGTTCTGATATGAGCAGGCCAAATAAGCGCAAAGAGGGGGCCTCGCAGACTGAGGCGAGTCGCATTCACGTTCTATAGATAGGTAGTCAGGTCGTACCTGGGCCTCCTGTCATTCAGCCGCATGTGTGAGCTCCACCAACTGCTTGCCATGGGACACAGTGGGGCACTGTCAGGCCCCGACACTTTTGATGGCAGCAAGGTATCATCTGGCAGTTTACACGGGTTCAGATGTAGCACCAAATCCTGTTGCCCAACCATGTTAAGGCCCTGGCGTAGGGGAGCTTGCACTGTACAACTTTGTAGACTGTCGGTTGGATTGGGAGCAGAACAATGCTAAGGTGGCCAGCTGCACAGCAGATTCATGGGCACAGGAAGTGGCTTGCAGACATGGCTTTGTCGCCGTTGAACCGAAAAAACATGGTGGGGATAAGACATGTTTGCAGCAACCTGCCTGAGGACTTGCTGACATCGTGAAGGCTGTAGCTGCATGTTTGACCCGCTAGAAAAGTCAACCAAAATAAATTTGGGTGTATGTGATATGTGATTGACCGATGGTCAGCAGGTGTCAGCAGGCAGCTCACCATTCTAGCAATTTCACATCCTGCTCTTACCGGAACCTATTCCCTGACTCCAGATCACGACCTGCTTCCAAATGTTGATGCACCTGTTGACATGTTCGCTGTAGCAGTAGGGACGAAATTGATTGTGCCCCCTGGTTAGGTGCTAAGGGAAATGTCTGGAGGTCCCCCTATGTTTCGCGACCTATCTGCAGTCTCCTGCACCACCCTTGCTTGAAGCTTCTTGGTAGGGCACTGTCGACAATGCGTCATTGTGCAACCTTGCCGAGTTTTCTTCAAGGCATGACAATATTTCCACTTTTTCTCAGTCCAGGCACAACGCCAGGGGTGTGTGGGGTCCAATTCCATGCAAACCAACCAAAGCTTGAGGCATGGAGATACAGGTTTATAGTCAACAGGATGGTGTTCATCGTGACATTGGCATGGGGTAGATGTAACTTGGGTGTCACGAGGCACATGTAAGTACACGGTGAGCGGGGGGGCGAGCTGACGCTCTATATATTCGGCATAAGATTGAGCCATGACGTATCGGGCGTTTGCGTCGGTGTGTGTTTGGGAGGGGGGTTCGCAGGTTGCTACATGCTTAGCGCATGAGTTGAGCGATGACGTGTTGATCGTTTGTGCAGCTGGGCGAACGCGACTTGGACGCGCGCGCGATGCTGATGCTCACCAACATGCCGCCTCAGTCACAGATGCCCATCCTGGAGCAGTTCTTTGCCACGGACGTTTCCGACATGAAGAATCCCAGCGCGTACTTGAACGGCGTCATCATGTCGTACAAGAAGTTTGGCCCGCTGCAAGGCAAGGTCTCCAAGACGCCGGTGGGTCGCCGTTTGGAGGAGATTTACCGAAGGCATGCCTCTTGCCTGGCCACACTGTCAATCTGCTTGGCGTGGTTGTGCTTTCTGCTGTATGTAAAGTGCTCGCTATGAAGAGCGCTTGCAAGTTCTCACTGCCCTTGCAGAGAGCACACTCACACAGACTTTTAGTACGTTTGTGTACTCATTGTGTGCTTTTTTTCTACTTCCCGGCTGCCTGCTAGCGCAAGATCTGAGAAAGGTCCTTCCTGTTAGTTTGGGTATATTTCGCGTGCATTTGGCTGCCGACATTGGCATGGAGGGCACTAGTATTGGCTGCCATATGACAGCTTCAACCGTTCTCTGCCTCTCATCATGAGGTTCTTTTATGCGTTGTCCCTGTGATCATGCCCGTTCAGGCGTGTATGCTGAAGCCTCGCACGGAGCTGATTGCATCTACTGATGCCCACGATCAATGGCAACCGTACACCTTCCATCGTTGCCCACCGCACTTCAGTGTCCTTGCTCACATCGTCTTGCGCGCAAGTCAATTGTCCATTCCGCACCGTGTGAGCTTTCAAGCGCCAGAATAGAGAAGAGAGAGCACAAACTGTTCACCAGTGGCATCCCCCATCGAGATAGCTTGCTGATGCAAGCGAGATGGCATCCAAAATGGTGCACCGAAGGTTGCTGATGGAGTGCTTGCGGATTTCAGTTTGTCTTGCATGTGGACCGCCATCACTCAGTCGGGGGTGCTGTGCTGCAGTGGGCTGCTGACGCCGGGAGCTCTGGACGAGCGCTCTTTGGCAGTCCTCTACAAAGAACCGGAGGATTGTTGCGATGCTGGCGCTGGACTTCTTTTGCAACAAGCTCGGCCCAGACGTGCGCAACGTGAGTGCATTCTTCACATCACAGCTCAAAGCCGCTCGAGTGGAAGCCAGAATGTTCCGTGGCCAAGGGCGCCCCCGCCATGTTCGATGGCCCCCCCCATGATGCTCGATGGCCCCATGCACTTCCATGACGGACCCCCCAATGCGAATGGCCAGGCCCCCCATGCCCTTTGATGGCCCCATGATGCCGGGGCCTGGCTTTCCCGGCAATGTCCGCCCGCCCCTTTGCGCCCTGTGGGCATGCGCCCCCCCTCAATCCTTGGCGCCACCTCCTAAACGAAACATCGCACCCCCTGGCATGACGGGACTACACTAGCGAGCAGATCAGCGAAGGCGTGCGCGTGGATGTGCGTCCCTCTATAACGCAGTCTTGATTTCCTTGAAATGGCTGGGGTGCTCTCTGTACTCTATGTGCTCTTGGACGGTTTTGATTGTGAGCAACACTCGAGTGCGTTGTCTTTGCTGATGAGCCAACAATGTATCACCGGGGGTGGCGATGATGCACACATGACATTGTGGGCATACCACGTGTTGCGATTGCGCGTGTTTTTTGCGGAAAGAGAGGGGGCTTTTCCTGATTGAGTGTTGGAAGTTTGTGTAATCTACGTCCGTCAAGATGACAACGTCCATCGGCGGGGCCTGAATCATAGCTTTTGTTTTCACCGCTCTAGGTTCCCTGGAAACGCGACCCAAGAACTTGCTCAATCACTCGCGGGAATACTGGCCGGAAACAAAGCTGGGCTGATTGCTCACAGATCGGGTGAGTGCTGTGCAGGAGTTTCACTCATGTAGCGAGTTTGCGCACTGCGTGCAGCCCTACGCAGCGAAGGAGCTGCAGAAGCTCTTTGACAACGGCATCCGCCTAGTGGACCTCATGGACAAGGGCGCGTGGCGGGCAATTGGCTTCGCTGTCGACGGGGCGAAGCGATCGACGTCATCCAGGAGATCAGCAAGACGATGCAGGACAGCAGCAAAACGCGCATCCGCAACGTCAACGCCTTTTTCACGAGCGTCGTCAAAAAGCGGGCTCCCGGCCTCATGGAGCGCATGCGGGACATGGAGACCCGAGCACAAAGTAATATGCTTGAGCCAACTGGGCCTGCGGCCCCCCCCGGCCCGCGCATGGGGGGGAGCGCAATCGGATCGACAACGTACAGCCTGAGACGCACCGCATGTTCACGCACGACCAGCCCGCAATGATGCAGCCGATGCAGAATCTATCTGCACAGATGGGGCGGTCCCCGTGTACGGCTACGGCACCACCCCCAATGCCGGGCGGGAAACGTCGTCGTTCTGCCCGAGCCTGGCCGAGCGGGCAATGAGCGGCGCGGGGTCCTTCAACAACGCCCCCGATGCAAGGCGGTGGGAGAGCCCCCCCCTAGTGGACCCACCGCTGGCGGCATGGGTGCGATGGCTCTTCCGCACTCGAGCATGATGACTCAGGGTGGGATGATGACTGGGGCGCATCTAGGTATGAACAACGGGGAACGCACCTCGGGGGATTATGAGCGCGCAACTCATGGCCGGGTCTTCTGGGGGGACAGGTCCGCAAGGCCACGCGCGGGCGCTTACGCCACAGGGTGTTTGTCACAAGGGCCCCCGTCGCTAGGCATGTCTGTCCGTCAAGGGCTGCCTGGGGCCCGGCGGGTGGTCAGCAAAATGGCATGGGGGCCCCAGATCCTGCAAGGCGGGGGTGCCATGGGGGTGCCCCCCCTGGCCTGAACAGCCAGCAACAGTGGCAAGCACCGGACTCTGGGATGAGTAACTTTGATGCGCAGCACGTGCAGGGTGGTTCAGGGATGGGCCCTCGGACCCCCTGGGCTGGATGGGGGCCTCATCGCAGGGCCAGGGGGGCTTCCTCTCCTCGGCGCCTGTCCTCGCGGCCCATGAGTCAGTACAAACCCTGCCGCGAGCATGCAGCAGAATATCGGCGGGCGGGGTGGCGGCCAGAACCCTTCCTTCATGATGCAAAAAGCGCCTCAGGCGTACGATCCTGCTGCGGCAGCGTATTGCACCCGTCAATAGTGGTTACGGTGGCAACACAGAGCCGGGTGGGGGGCGACTACGGCGGATTCCATTTTTCACATGTCAAGTCTGATTACAAAGAAGCGTCTGCCGTCGCTCAAGGAGGCGGATACCAGCAGCAGCCTTCGCAGATTGGCCATGACCCAGTCCCCAGCCAGGCTCACAACGCCAACTACCAGCAACCTTCGCAGTATGGCTACTCTCAGGGCCCGAGCCCTGCTGGCTACGGTATAGCTGGATATAACGTGCAGCATGTGGCTGCCACAACGCCTGCACAGTACGGGCAGCAGGCGCAGCATGGCATGCATGTCGCAAGTACGAGCAGCAACCAGCCTGCAGGGTTTGGGCAGCCGCCAGTGCCAGTAGCAAGGGAGATGTCGTATGCGCTGCAAGACCGTATTAGTGAGATGGTAGGCCGCAGCAACGGCACCCTTCCCTTCGCAGCATTCGACGCAAACGTGTGTGCGGCACTCAGTTCCATGCCCCTGCCGCTTGCCATGAAGGCGCTGCAGGATGTCGAGAATGCCGACCGCTCCAATGTGGCTGACCTGCCCGGGTTCATCTTGGCCATGGGTCAAACGCTATCAGCATCTGCAGTCGTAACGCTTGCTTTGTTTGACATGGAGATGTGGCTTGCGGTAGCTTGACTCTGCGAATCTGTCAACCTTTGCTCAGTGAAGTTGCAATGCCACCTGCGCACCTGCCTTCTGTTCTCGTTCTGATGACCTGTTGTCATGCCATCATCAAACACATTTTGCAGGCAGACTTACTTTTCAGTGCAAGTCCATTGACTTGTGATAGACTTATCTGGTTCCTGTGAGCCATGGCTTGCATTGCAGGATCATGTAATGCGTGGGACCACATCGTTTTGCTGCTGTGTGCGCGTTTCACAACTCCTGTGTGCTTGAATCAGACCAGCTTCAATGATTGAACGTTGTGAAAATTACTATGTTTTGCAACTCGCAGCGATTGAATCGTAATTGTTCGTACACAACAGACGAATGTGTTGAGGCACTGAGCCATGCCATGCCATCGAGAACTTGAGAGCCCTGCACGGTCTGTGTGAGACATGCCGCAACAAGACCAACATTCTAGGAGCATGACACCCGTCTTTGATATTGAGATACAAGCGACAGGGCCGGCAAATCTAGGAAAGGCTACCGAAAGAAGAACAAAAGAGTTGTAGTACATGCGCGCATTGCCCTTGCAAAGGGCGCAGCTGAGCTCTCGACGCACGGTCCGGACAAAAGCGGCTTTAGACACCTGACCCCGCCGCCGCTACCAAATCGCCAAGCTCTGGTAGGAACCGCGACACCCATGCGGCCGTACGACACCACAGCAAGCGGCACAAAGCCGAACGCGGAGCCCTCGCCAACCGCTTCGAAGTTCGCCCGCTTCCGCGCCTCAGCCTTCGCAGCCGCAGACCCTCCAGCCTCCGCAGCGTCTCGGATGTACGACGCAGCCGCGGGATATTTCTTTCAGAGGTCGACCAAGCCCGGATTGGGTGAGGTAGAAGTTACTATTTAATAGGGCACCTTTAATCAAGCCCAGCTTTGGAGCTGTAGCAGTCTACCAACGTTCTTTTAAGAAGTTTCTTGCGACAACCTGCCAAGGCGTGTTCCTGTGTGCAGCAGATGAGTGCATTGTATGCATCTTCATTGATCCGTGGCACAATGTGTGAGTTACTCTGGGCCAGAATTCCAAAAACCCTACTCTGAAGAACCATGCGATCGTTTGCAAGGATATGTCCTTCATGCTCATCGGCCACATGAGTCACTGCACAACGCACTCTGCGTTTCTACTATCCAGAGATATTGGCAGGTTTTGACCTTTGCCCTCCCAGGCAGCCACGGGTCACGTCAAGTGGTGGATCCTGCATTGGAATCCAGATGGGGCTGTGGTTTGAGGCTTTCATCTCATTCACACTGACACCCCAGTTAAAAAAAAGTTGCTTGCATGACGAGCAGGCATGGTGAGGCAAGTGTCCAAGTGAAGAAGGGTGCCCGGTGGCCAGCACGGTGACTGTTCTCGGACGTTAAGAAAAGGGCATGTGCAAGTGCATGGAATCCAAGTGAGCAAGCGGATGGTGTATGGGGCAGGTTTACGCTCAGGAAACATTCTCTCGCTGTCTCACACTCTTCCGCCCGCGCTTATCTGGCTCGTAATGTTTGCTGAGTGCCTTGGGCACACATTCACTGCTGGAAATTGCCCGTTTGTTGTACTACCACTGTTACATGTCCATTAAGCCCTGAGATTGGCTGATGTGGTGCTTTCCGGCATCTTCGTGTCAGTGCCTTGCCAGGGTGTGCAGTATGTTCGGTGTGCACAATCTTTCTGGGTGACAGACACCCACGGACAGCGCGGGCTGATGCCACGGCAGCGCTGCCATGCAGGCAAAGAAGCTGGTGGACAACGTGGTGTCTTGACACAAGACAGAACTCAAGATGTATTACATTGAATATACTCAACTGATAGGAGTGAAGATAAACGATGCAACCGCTTTCAGGATGCATTCCTGACAAGGTCCACCTGTTCATGACACATCGAGGTTCTGATGATCATCTGCTCCATGGATCCCTTACACACACAACAGCACTAAGCTACAGTGAACGGTTTGTAATCAATTTGTATGAACTGATCTAGGTATGAGTTCAGCTAACCAAATATCACAAGTTGGTACAAAAGCAGTTCCTTAGACAAGCCCTGCTTCCCACACTTTGTTCTACCTTTCCACATGACACACGTGGCGTGATGCGCGGTCAGCACGGCAAGCAATAAATTAACCTCAAGGTTTGCAGCTCTTATTCCCATGTTCCTTCGGGGGGTTCTGAAGTCGTATTTATCTAATCGTCAAGACCGATGCACTTCGGAAGATTGCTCTTATGGGGATACAACATGAGCGTTGTTGTCACGGCTGCAAAGCGGGGAAGATGGCAATCAGCACGTGTTCCTGAGCCTGTGCGCAGTAGCTAATGCACATAAAGAAGCAAAGCAGAGAGGCGTTAAATA
>NW_028323570.1:0-40262 GCF_984573655.1 Nuphar pumila | reverse complement strand
GCCAAACCTCCTGATGAATATGCTGGTGTGTATCAGGTGTTGCCAGGAGGTGGTCGAGCCAAGGTCGCGTATACTGAGGTTGTCGCAAAACCTCTTGCGCCTCGAAGAAAGTGAGCAAGCCCATCCGCACAACCACATTCATAATAAAAAAGTAGCAGCATTCAAAACAGTTTCCTTCATATATGATGCCAAGCCAGCCAGGCTGTAATCCTGACACCGCGTCTCGAGACAGCCTATTCAGCCGTAGCTATCAATTATCGCCCAAGGAGCGATTTCAGTTCGCTTGAGGTGACGGTAAATTCTACAGATGCCCCCAAACTCCCTGGTAGGCGTGCTTGCAGCGCACTCGATCTCCCAGCTAGCCATGTGCACGGACCATAATACTAGTGAACAAGAACGCAACCTTGACTCGATGGTGATAGGATGAACACCGGTTTGTGCTACATAATCGATAAACAACTTGTGCACTATTCCCAAAACTTGAAGGGCCGTCAGACCACAACAGTCACCCAAAGGAGACAAATCCAACAATTTTCGGACGTACAGCTGCGATATCTCATGCGAGATAGATAGTACGACTGTTCGGGACATGTCTCTGAGGTCGTACGAAGTGTGTTTCAGCCTGCCTTCACGTGTAACATTGGAACTACTTCGAGTCTGCTCTGAATTTGTTTGAATGCGGTTTGAATTGGGGTGTGTCTGTTGTTTGATCGGACTGGCTTCAGTGGGGTCACGACTTTACTCGGACCCCGATTTAGGCCCAGTCAGGCCCGATTAAGCGCCCGATTTAGCTCAATGGAGTCGGCCTCAATGTCATGGATATCAACAGGTGGCTGTGCAACTCGCGCATGCTTGCAAACTGGCAATGTGCTTTTCGTATTGCATGGCATCGTGCTTCACCTGTGGCAATCTCTTCTCAGCAACGGGCCGCATTGTTAACAGGAATCAAGCCCACTGATTGCACCCGCCCTGTCGCGCTTTCGCTTGGATGGGTTGCATAGCTGCGTATGCGAAATTGCATGGCACACAAACCAGGAGTCTGAGCTCTCCGTTTTTATGGCACATCCTTTCACAGAATGCCCTTTGTCATGATTCGTCTGTTTCTTGGATATTCATCTCTCCTGATCGTACCTCTCATGCCATGTTGCCGTATTTTGATGTACCAAAGTGGATAAACCAATTGCAGGTCAAGGCAAGTAAACTCTGAACAAATGAATCGAAAGATGTTGGTGGACGTGATTTGCACATGAAGTGCCTTCCAGGTTTTCATGAGGACTTGGACCCTAACCACTACCTTGCAGAGGGTGTGCCGCAACCGTTCCTAAAACTTTTGCTGGCCTTGCTGCGTTTGCTTTCAATCGATGTGAATGAGCGTGCATTCGCAAGAATAATGTGTCCATTTGTCACGATGTACGCTTTAATGGCAGGCTGAGGGTACTGCAAGAACAATTGACACAAGTATCTCTGAGATCCATGGTGATCACAACTGCACTACCACGAAGCCACTCAAATATCTGCACTTTGGAAACGTCCTCTGTCTAAGCCTGCTTGATACTTTTATGCGAGAGCATTGAATGCACAGACCCCAAGGGCATTCCTCAAGTTCCCAAAGGTACCAAAGCAAACTTGCCGCGCGCGTGCATGACGGGAAATCAACACAGTGAAAATGTTGGGCATACCGTGACGATGTCAGTCCGTAGGGGCTCGAGTTTGCAGTAACCCATCAGCTCGCTGAGCTTGACAAGCACAACGCTCGTAGCGCACTGCGCCAAGAGCAGAGCATTGGGAGAGGTAAAGTGGAAGGAACTCAAGGCATACTTGTTAAGGAGAACCATCGCCGCTGACATTACGCAGTATGTGATTGCCGATGCAAGCACTGGCTTCATCCCAAGTAGTCTAGGAGTGCTTGGCCTGTCCATAGACCCTGCCTCCATTTTGTCCTGCTTATCATCGTCCCTCGCCACATGAAGGAGTCTCTCATCCCGACCTCTCAACATTTCTAATGTCATACGCACTTCAACAGCGTGCCCCCGTTCACCAGGCCTTGCTGAACTCAAACCAACTCGATGCGCATATCCTTCCTCGACACCTCAAAAACGCTTCAGTAGCCAGAAGTCCTAGTACACGAGACTTCAGGGTGCGGCATGAAAGCACATAAACACAGGTGTCCGGCCCTCTGTGACAACCAAGCAACTGTAGCGGTTGCAACCGGCCTTTCCCAGTACAGGGACTAGGGAACGTGACGAGTATGGATGGCTTCTCCACAGATACCATCGACGCGCACAGGCTGCGTGATTGCTTGTGGAATGGCGCAAGCACATTCGTTCTTGGGTCCAACCCTCTCCGATATCGGAGATAGGATGACGTCACTGGATGTTTTTCTGCAGTGCACATGCCTAGCCATACCACAGACTGCAAGATCAGCTCTCGCCGCCTGTGCATAAAAGCCGCTAGACAGTAGCCAGAAGCTCTGTGTTTGTGCTGGTTGCAACCAATTCTCGTGCTGTCCGCGTTTGGTGATAGACCGGCTTGTTGCGCGAATTACTTCGGCTGTACGTACCACTCCAAGTAGCCATCAACTCAACAACACATTTTCACTATGGATATCACGGACAGGCCCCTCACCAGGAGTAGACGCAAGGAGTTGGAGAATGCTGGGTTGACTCCAGGTGCGTGTCTCGTCATGTTCTTGGTTGGTAGAACGGACCAATCATGCAGTGAACGGAACAGAGCGATTACGAAATATGACAGAGACAAATCCAATTGAACGTAGAGATGCGTTTCGTGCTTATCGGCGGCTCCCGATGATGTGCATGGGGCAGACTACATGTCAGCTGGCCAATGTATATAACAAGGGCTCTGTGGCTCTCTTGGGACGAGCCACTTGGCATTTGCAAGATGAGTACGTACCGTGACTAACCAATTATCATTTTCTCTGTATGATGTGGCTTCGTTGAAAATTGCTGTATTCTGAAGGGCTTGCTATAGGTCATTGACAGTGGTATGGTCGCATGCGAGGTAACAACCCTTTCTGCTGCTGCAGAGCTGCTGACTCCGGCCTCGCTTGCGGCGAACAAAAGTGCAGATGGCACACTTAAGAAGCTTGATTTCTCGGAAATGAAGGATGCAGAGGAGAACAACCAGGTGCGGGCGACGTCCATTGTTGCAGTCATGACCAGTACGAATAGCATGAACTGCTGGATCGAATTGGAGAAGGGAAACGATATTCAAGCGCTGCACTAAAAATATAGCACTCGTATGACGGGACCTCGCCAGCCTTTGCAGCTGCGTTCTTTGCTGTTCTCCTGCACATCCAAAGGCGGAACCAGTAGCCACTGAAGCACATGTCATAGCATGTGCCTTTGCGATTCGCGATGGTCGTCGTTTTGCGCAAAGGTTCAAGACATGCGCTTTTACAACGCATCAGATATGATCACCTCCTTTAACTGTGCTGGTTTCGCATGCGCACGGTCCGTGTCGTACCATACCATGCTTTCATCGCGTACCGCTGTTGTTTAGACAGCATGTGCAATGCAATATCCACAACTACTTATTCTGGTTGTTGAACAACTCGTGTTTGTTGATCAATTCGAGATGCCTGCAGGTCAATGGGAATTCTGCGGCTGATTCCTCGCCCGTGGAAGCCTGGGTAAAGGCCGAGCAGTCGAGCGATCCGGAGCTTGGTGCGTCCGGATTTCTATACCATACTTACAGGTCAATCGTGAAGCTTCCTGCAGAACGCAAGTGCAATACGTGTGCCATTTCAACACTTTTCAAAGGACGATCATGCACATGGCGTGCGGCTGGAGCATCTGGTCTGGCCATGGAATGTAGAACGCCGACATAATTTCACAGTGTTTAACTTCGACCTCACGCAGGTTCCCCTACGCCTGCAGCACCTTCTCTCCACGCCCTTGTCGATCCTGAGACGCCATCTACAAGCAACCTTGCCCTTCGACAGTTGCGCACGGAGGATGGACCAATCTCCCCAGTCTCTCCATTGACCCTCATGCTAGGCCCTACCCCAAACAACACACCAGCAGCTGGCCTGCCACCTGCACGCATCAATGAAGGCATGATCGAGAAAGCTGTGCAAGGGCTGAACGACGTGTGAACCGATCCCCCCTGCATTGCTCCAACAGGAAAAACGCCTTTGGGCAAACTTACTCTGAGCAATTCAGCAAGGTCTTGGCCGTGCGTCAAACTTGCCGAAACAGCAATTGGGATAATGCTTGGTTGGTTTGGGCATCGGCAGCTTTAGGAACACTTTTTGCAATGTCTTCCAACAACGCCTGCAACATCAGGCATCAAGTGGTAAGCAATCCATGCTGCCGTTGCAATATCAGCCCGGAATGGCATTTTTTCATACTTGTGCTGCTGATTTGTTTCACCATCTCTTGACGCAGCGGTGCAAGACTGCTCCAAAACTGAAGTGGGTGGCTGGTGCCCAGGTCTCCTTGAACTTCAACCCCCACCCTGCCACGCAGCCCTCCACTCCGTCATTCCTAGGTAATCCCACCGCCGACACTCCCTCCATCACCGGCACAACCCCTTGCTTCACCCCCGAGCTGCCAGCGGGCTCCGTCCAGCAGTCTTCGGACCTGCTAACATTTCCTGTCGTCACCCCAGCTCTTCCGTCAAGCACTGTCACAGAGTCTGGAACTGGCAACATGGCTGTGCTCGGTACGCCAACCTCCTTGTATGAAACATGGCAATATCAGACTCCAGACACATATGCAAGATCCCGCTTGGCGCTTCAGCCATTGCATATTGTCACGGTGTTTCGCCAGATGGTGTGATTGTTGGGTCCAGATGCCTGTAATTGCATGAATTTTTGGGTCAAACAAAGGGCCGAAACCCAATCTGGCAATGCTCAGTATTGTCTTGATGAGATGTAGCGCTTATCTTCGCAATGACGAGGTGCAGTTGTCTACTTGGGCCTTGACGTGTTTCCTGGTCAATGTGCTTTTGCATGCTTTTTGTCTACTGGCTGTGATTCTCATCATGCAGTAGAGCATGCCTCCAGCAGCGGTTTGTCAATGAGGGTGTTTTGCTTCAGGCTCCGCAACTGCCACCTCTGGATCGTACGTCGAGCAGCAGCTGGACGACATCATGGCGGATCTCGACCGCCTGGCAGAGAATCCTTCGAGCGAGATGACTGCAGAGGAAGCTGCTTACCTGGATTCGTCCCCCGTACCTGCATCCTTCGCAGGTGCTTACCCCTGTGCTGTACACATTACAGTGCTTTGCCAGAATGGCATTCGACCCCCATTTCTGCCCCAGGTTATC
Source organism: Nuphar pumila (assembly GCF_984573655.1). Lineage (NCBI taxonomy): Eukaryota > Viridiplantae > Streptophyta > Magnoliopsida > Nymphaeales > Nymphaeaceae > Nuphar > Nuphar pumila. Next base: position 34,973 of record NW_028323570.1, on the reverse strand, counting down.
ATGCAATTTTAGGGATATCGACGCACAAATGCAAACTGCCTGGCGAAGCACTGGTACCTTCCCTCAATTCCGATTCACATAAACACAATCACATGCCCTGCAACCTGCGGTGTGTGCATGAGCAGCACAATGCCTATCAGTGCACATTTTGACACCGCCTCCTGTTATTGAGAGTGTGCTCAGTTCTGCATCGTGCATGGCCATTGATTGCACACGTACGGTGATGCTTACATCCTCGGCAAGAGCATTACTCAGTCAGCATGACTGAGTGCCTCATACCATGCAGGTGTGGCGGGCTCGCCAGCTGCTTTGAGTGCGGCAAGCATGATGGACGTTGACCTGAACGAGCCAACACCCAAAGCAACCCAGTCACCGCTGGCTGCCAACCAACCCGTGCAGCAGTTGCCCGTGGGCCTACCCCCGACACCCCCGACCACCACAACGCCCACCTGGCTAGCGCTGTCACCCGCGGGGCAGCCTGTGCAGGCCGGAAACACTCCCCTAGCCACCCCCCCGTCCGGCCAGATCGCGCCCTCTCCGGTGACTGGACCATTGCAGCCATCACCCCTGCCAGCAGGCATTCCAGCGTCCGCTGCTGTCACAGCGGCCTCTCTCTCCTCTCTGAGCACGCCCTCCATGATGATGATGGATGGTAGCAGTTACCAGGCGCCCTCGGCCGCAACCAATGCCCTCTTCACCCCGAATAGCGGGTCCTTCGACTACCAGCAGTCTGCAGGTGCGACCGGTTCCGCATCCCAACTTACACGACGTTTGCCGCATATATAGTGTGGGTATTTATCGAACGATATGACATGCAAGGGAATTGCTGTTACCTCGGCTCCCCAAGGTCCATGCAGGCTTGTGATCATGACGCAAATGAGGTAACTAGGGTACAGCCTTCCTTCATGCAAGTCCATACTCGGTCCAAATTCCATATTGAAGAAGAAGAAGTGGCCATCATGCTGGATTGTCGTCACATTTTTGCCGTTCTACATGATGCCTGGCCGCAGGCCGACCGACTGTCATGCACGTAGGTTCCATATACCCAGCCACGCCAGCGTCCATGCTCTTGGACACATCAGATGAGGACCGCGCCACAGACGACACCCTTACGAACGTCACACCGGCCGACAACTTCATTGTCTCAACACCCTTGAGCCGCCTGCCGTACCTAGCAGCAGATGTCACCCCTTCCACAGCCACAAACATCACCATCTCCCCCCCAAGCGGCTCCTGGCTCGCCAGCATGTCCCCACTTCCCCACTCCCAAGCCCCGGCTGGCAACCCTAGCCCTCTCAACCTCACTGCCTTCGCCGACCCCGCCGGTACCACACCTACCATAGCAGCTGCAGTGGCCTTCTCTCCAGCGATGCAAGCCGAGGTGTTTCCAGCTATGGAGAACTCTGCCCTCGAGAAAGGGCTGGTGCAGGCCTCAGTCGGCGAGGCCACCTCCCCGGTGTGTTCCAAGGACATCAAGGCTGACGCCGACACCCCGCCTGCCCTGTTGCAGCACAACGGCATGGACGACGACATGCCCACGCCTCTGGCGTTCGGCCCTGCTGGCGCTCAAGCCCCGGCATCCAAGGACCCGTCGACACCCGAGGAGCAGCAGGTGCCGTTTTCCCTCGCTGGAATGAGAGCCACAGGGTCGCGGATGATGACGCATGTTTTTACAACACTACCACATGGACATTGGCAACTCCAGAGTGGCTTTCTGCACATACACCCCTTCTTTTTGCTAGTGGCGTTAAGAGGTAGTCAGTTTGCATCTCATGGCGCACGAGTGCTGACTGCCCCTTGGAGCCAGCCCTGTATCATTTCCAGAAACACGACGAAACCTTTCGGCATACTCGTGTCCTTTCGGCATACAGTGTCGTCTGACTACTTGATGACGCCCAAGCAATGAATGTTTTACACCACAACTGTGTCCGCATGGACTTTTCAAGTGGCGCACAGGCATCCCATGCATTGCAATCATCTCATCGGGGCGTTGGACCTGGCAAACAGCACGTGCTGATCGCCCCATTCCCTTGCAGGTGAAGGCATTCACCTACTCCTCTGGCTCGTGCTTTGCAACACCAGAAGTGCCGATTCACACCGGCATGACCTCCCTCACGACAGTCGAGATGCGGGCAGCTGCTCGCCACATCCCAGCCTGGAACCGCATCAGCAAGTACGTTCTTGCCTTGCGCCCATCTGCGAACTCCTCACACACATTTTTGTCCGCGTGCAAATGATTCAAACGGCCACCTAAGACACAGTTCTAGGTTGACAAGTTCAACAGCGAATAGTGCTGTCCACTTCCCCAGTATCCTGTAAGGAACCTTTTTACATGCTCTGAGAAATTCTGACAAACTCGCACTGCTGCAGGCTGGTCTGCAAGGAGAGTCCCACCGTGTACGAGCTCGTGCAGAGCATGTGGCAGGAGCCAAGCCTTCAGCACTGGGCCATCACGCCGTGGAAGCTGCTGGAGGGCGTGTGCCGCGCGCGTGGCTGGACGCTCACCATGCGCAACGCCACTGACAAGAAGATCGCTACGTCGGCTTCCACAATGGCTACCATCAACATCCCCGAGGGCCTCGGCTCCACCGTTGTCGGCTGCGGCAAATGCCCAGGTGAGACCTCGCCAGGCACCTGTCAAAGCACACACTGTGTCACGAAATCATACCATCGATCGTAGCGTTGTGGGCAACGGCGTAGATTTCAACGAGGCCGTGACGAGAGCACCTTCGCACGGCTGCATCCAATGCCCTGTATGTTTATGGGGCCCGTGGACTGTCTATTACATTGTTCACACCCTGTGAATCAGGCTGTGATTGCTTGGTGGGCAAACAGGGGAAGCAGGCTCCCCAAAAGCCAGATTCCGCACCCCATGAACTGTTAGCGCTGTCAATGTAGACATCACGGGGACGTGCATCAGACTAGTGTGCGTTACAAACGCTCTGCATCCGGCTGTTACGTGGGAAGAACATAGGCTGGCCTGCGCTTTCCTTCACAGCGCTCTGCCAAAATGTGCATCGTCCCCCCTATTTGCCCCCAATACTCGTGTTCTTTTAAGCACTAGACCCACAAAACGAAATGTCTGCCGAATTCCTGCTCATATGCCACCCATATGTCCATGCAGGCCAGCTCGAGTCCCTCATCGTCGCCGCCGCAGCGGCCCTAGAGCAGCTGCTCAGCAAACACTTAGTATCTGCAAAAGAGGCCCACGCCGCCGCAGTCCTCGCGTCTATCCCCGCACCAAACACCACGCTCGCCAGCCTTGGCCGCACCCCCCGCCCCAAGCCTGGGGTGCCTCTCGTTGCCCCAGCTCCCCCACCTGCCTTTGGACGAAGCTCTGCCCCCCTCCCCCCACGCGCCTCGGCCCTCAACCGCCCTGTCATTGCCCCACCCACCCTCACCCCCCCACCTGCCGCAACACCCCCCCCTGCGTCCAAGCCTTCGGCCGCTGTTCTCCCGCAGCTGACACCAGTCCCACAAGACGCGAAAGTCGAGTACAGCTTGATCGATGATTCAGAGATGATGACCAATGCGTACCTGTCAGACGGGCGCGACATCATGCACGCCCCCGCATCGCCCGAGCACCCAGGTAACCCTCCGCTCCACCCACAATCAATCCTGAGGAATTGCAATAAGCTCCTCGTTCTGCGTAAATCTTTAGGGGGGCTTACAGCTGTGGCTCCTGTTTGAACATCATTTTGCTCTGCAATGAGGCGTTTCTGCCTGCAGCTTGGGATAACGCAGCCTCTGTATACCCAGCTAAACACATCCTTGCAAACAGCATATGGACACTGTAGCTTGCTTCCGTGAAGCGCTATCCTCAGTGCAATCGCAGTACCAATTGTGGCGTGTCCTATCCACGACCTTGCTGCCTTTCAGATTTTTGAAATGTGTATGGTATATATGGAACAGGCATCAATTATTGGGAAAATGGCATCCAAACTCAGGACGAATGTGTGGTGCAGGAATCGGTGTTCGAGCGCCCAAGCATGTCGACATGTGCCCCACACCCGAGCTCGTCCTGGTCAACCCGGTAGTCAAGCCTAAGCTAAAAAACAGCAGTGCTGGAGCAACCCCCCCCGCAAAGAAGCTGTATGCCACGGATGCATCCAGCGCTGTGTACCACCCACCCTTCCGCACCGGAAAGACCGCCGTCGCCAACAAGGCCAAGGCAACCCTGGCTGCTACAGCAAAGCCCACTGGCCTCGCTGCCATCAAACAGCACCAGCTTGAGATAGAGCGCCTTGCGAAGCAGGTGCGTACCAGCCTCGTGCTCTCTGTTCCAGCTCTTGTTTGTTTGCAGTTTTGCCAGTGCTACCGTGCGATATTCGATTGCACAAAGTTCACTTGCACTGTAACACCGTAAGTTACTAGGCGCTTGGTTGGTTACGTGTCACTCTGGGCATGTTCGGGGCATACTTGTATGAGTTTGGATGAAATATATGTCATTCAAAAGCCTCCATCTACTTTTTGGGTCTCTTTCAGATGCTCGTCCAAACGCAAGCGTGCAATATCGTACGCTGCAAGCCGGAAGTGGCTTGCCCATACTCACTGTGAGATGCTTCGATGAGAAAATCAGGCAAATCTGTCTAGAATCACCATCTGATATTTTGAGGTGAGGAGCCTGATATCATCAGCCTGTGCATGCTTACCATTGCACCCTGCTCAGCTTTGTTGTTGCATCGACAAGCACACCTTGACCCCTACATTTGAATGCAGAACAAGAACAATATCATGGCTCTGACAGAACGGCTCGGCAACGTCAAGATAGCCGCTCTTCCCAGCAAGAGCCCAGCTCCCCTCAAGGGCGTGCCGATGCCTATGGGCCGTCACGTGGTCTTTGGTGACGATGGACAGCCATCTGTGCGGCAGCACGCTCAGCTCCGCGGGGTCCCCAAGGCTACTGGCTCGCACCTGCACTTCGATAGTGACAATGATGACGAGAATACGGCCGGCTATTAGATAGATTTCCACGGAATGTACCACATTTGCTGAAATGTGGTGTATACCCCGAACCTCGATGGGATTTGTTGCCATCGCAACCCATGCCTGCGCACATCGCCTAAACATTCTGTCTCTAATTGATGCATGTCCCCGATCAAATGCGCACACCTGTGGGGAGAGAATGCGTTGAAGTATCGCTCCTAGTTCGTCATGTCTTTAGGGGAGCCTCCCAGCATGAATTGGTGTTTTCAGTGAGTCGCACCCTCGTCACATCGCACACGACCTGCACTGCGCCCACCCTCCGTGTATGCATCAAGCAAGCTGTGACAATATCAAAACCACCTTGAGGCTGTGCTTGACGGAACTGTACCTTTGTAATGTAACTGGAAAGGCTGCTTCGATTGAGTGCTGGTCCAGATACCTGGTACCGTAGTATATTAGCCATTCGGAACTTTTTTTCGAAGCGTGACACGTCACATTCATTATTTCTCCGTCATTGAGGAGAAATCGCCCAAACGTGACATGTCACATTCATTATTTCTCCGTCAATAAGGAGATTGAAATCAGCAGCGCCGCAGGCGAAAAGATTCTGGAGGCACATCTGTGATGAGCAAGCATCTGCCATTGCAAGAGTTCAGGTGCAATCATGCTCATATGTAACGTCCATGTGCAAGCAAGGCACGGTTATCATCACCCCCATATCAAAGAGACCATTGCAATGTCCTACACCACTACCGGTACCGTCCAGTTAGCGGCGTTGACCCGTGAACTTGGACGTTGAAGCCTTGGTCGGGTCATAGCCTGCTGGTTCCTTGCGCCCGGCTTGTGCCCTGCCTTGAGCCACCTCACCTGTTTCAACGTCACTAACAGGAGCGCTACTTCTTTCTCCAGTTTCTCGAACAGGTAATCATCAATGCGATTCCATTCTTTCTCATCATGTGCGGCTGTTTCAACAGCTGTCATGTCCTTCACCTTCTTGAAACACAGCAATGACTGCCTGAACCGGCCCCAGACGGGGCAGACGGTACAGCGCATTTTGGAACAATGGTGGTTTCCGCAAGTTCAATAGGCTATATATGCTTACATTCATGACAGTTTTCATCCTGGCTTGCACATGCAGCGTGCCATGACTAGGCCAGGGTACAGGGTTCTCCCTCGTCCATGTGCAAGCAAGGCCACGGCACAGGGTGCCGCAGGCACCTCGGAAAATTGTTTAGGTCAGCGTCACGTGTGACATTTATTATTTCTCCGTCCATATGGAGGTTTTTCCCCCTAGGGCGACGCGTGACACACTATAATTGTGGACACGGTAAGGAACTTTTGCCCAGCGTGACGCGTGACTCTCCGAATGGCTAATGTACTACGGGTTTGTTGAGAGTGCATTGCGTGAGCTCAGTGTCTCTTTGTGCAGGGGGAATGGATTCATGTACAGAAGCGGCCTAGGAGTTTTTGCGACTTTGGCTGGTGGAGCTTTCGAAGAGGGCCTGCTAGTTCCAATTGCTGATATTCCCTGAGGGGTCTTTGTACCTGTCCGAGTGTGTGTTGGTTTACTGGTACAGCTCGAGCTTTGATGATTCTGCTTCTCTGTGTAATGAAATATACTACGGGTAACGTACGATCTTAAACACTTGGCCGAATTGCGGAAGGCCGAGTCCTTGTAGGCAGTTTAGAAAGCCGGACAGGAAGAACATTGTCTGCCGTTCCAGCAACACCTGCCTTCCCTATATTGTCGCTGCCGCATGCAGAAGCAACAGGCCTACGTGGCTAACTCTTGTTGCAGGCTACCCGCTTATTCCTTGCATTTACTCCAGAAATAAGGCTTTTGGAAAGCGTATGCTAGAGATTTCTGTACGTAGTTGAATACGTATTATGGCGGTATATCAGGGTGTCACTCCACTATGATGATGATGAGGCAGCCACTGCGCGTGACAGTGTAGGGGGGCATGAAACCCCTAAGCCCCGGACCTGACCCTGGTCGGCCAGGTGCTCGGCTTAGGGCCTACGAGAGGCGGATACACACGTCCCGTCCGAGACGCATGCTCTACAGTAAGAACGCCAAATCCCCCGTACGTACCACGTAGTCAGAGAGAAAAAAAAATTCTCTGAGGGGTACTGGGCGGAGATGCGCTGCGATCAACACAACTGCTACATCACTACGCACCGAATGCATACGTAGCAAGTGTTGTGTTGCACGCAAAGACCATGGCTCGTGACTGCCCACAAATGAGCGCGTTGTCATGCCACGTCATACCGGCGAGTTAAAGGTAGTCAGAACTCGAGCAGTATATCAGGGTGTCACTCCACTATGATGATGATGAGGCAGCCACTGCGTGTGACAGTGTAGGGGGCATGAAACCCCTAAGCTGACCCTGGTCGGCCAGGTGCTCGGCTTAGGGCCTACGAGAGGCGCATACACACGTCCCGTCCGAGACGCATGCTCTACAGTAGGAACGCCAAATCCCCCCCCTCAAACCCCCCCTCATCACCCAACAATAGTCAACACACACCCACACACACCCCAGACCAGGCCATGCCGACACGAACGCTAAAATCCGCACGCCTGCTGTCCGCCGGGCAAGTGGTCCGCGGGCTCCACCGCGGCTTGCATCACGCCTACACCGTGGGCCAGAACGTTGGAGGGCATGGCCGCAAACATCTGGCGCGTTGCCGTCAGCGCCTGTTCCTTGGAAGGCGTCACGTACTCACGATAGCACGTTGACCGCCAGTCCCCTTGTCGCTGGATTAAAATATCCGGCACCCCCGCCTGAAAGGCAAAGGTGGCCCCACCTCTGCGAAAGCTGTGCCCTGCCATCTTGGTCGGATCCACCCCCACCAGCTCCCCCATGGCCTTAGCCGACTTCACCAGACAGTCGTGCCCCAAGGGCACGATCGCCGACCCCACGCGGAAGCTAAAGGCTGGCAATACCGCCGTCGCATTGTCCAAGCGGTTAACCCGCACATGGTTATCCCACGCCACCACCGGATCCAGAGAGTGTCCCCGCACGCCAGCTATCCACACCGGTGGCGCCGCCCCCACCTGGCGAGACTTAGACGCCCGCACAGTCACACGCAGAGCATACACCTCCTGATCGACGCCCACGTGGCAAACGCGCAAGCACTTCTCCGACGGGCCAGGCCTGCTCGTTGTGTTGCTCTTGCGGAAGTACCCAAAGAAAGTGACCAGCATACACGCCCATATTGCCGCCACCTTTGGCTCCTGCACGATGCGTGCCCCCAGCCGATTTCCCAGCGCAAGCAACATGGCTGGAGTGATCGGCTGTTTCTGTCCCGCCCCCAGCTTTTTGACACGGTCGATACCCTTCAGTGTGCGATACAACAACGGCCAAGAGCTCAGGTCCGCGAGTTCCAGCAGGCCGCGGCTCACATAGAAGCTGCGCAGGCCCTTGAGATATTGCCGCACGCTGGCAGCTGCTAGCGTGCGTGTCAACAATGCCGCATAGGAGCAAACAACTATTTCTGTCAGCTCCTCAAATGGCAGGTCGAAGAACACAGAAAACACCGCGAAATACAGCAGCTGCGCCGCGTATTGCATTTCTGTAGTCACGGCCAGCGCCTGGCGTTGAAATCCCACTGCCTCCGCGTGCAATGACAGAAGTATCCCCATCTTGTTCGGCACTGCAACAAGACAAGCCCTGAATAAAAATCGCCACTCCCCAGGTACGCACTACAAACGAGTCAACGCATCCAGGAAGGGTGAGGGAACCCCGTGTGACCCCGTCACCAAACTATGTGCCCGCCCGGCAAACACATGCAGACGATCCCTCGACAGAGGGTCTGCCAACACGCTGTCCACCCCTGCGATATGCAACGGAAGAACACGCACATTCAGCTGCACACACATGCTCAGGAACACCCTAGTCAGATGCGCCATGTCAGGAGAATCAATGTGTGCCGCCAAGTCACGCACGCTGCGGCAAGCAGTCATGCTATCAGAGCGTATCACCATAAACTTGTTCCTGAACACCTCAGGGTACACGTCCAGCAGCATGCAAAACACAAACATTTCCCAATGATTTGCTTCGGTAGATGGCTCCAGCCATTCGCCGGTCTCTAACTGCAGCCGCACACCCGGGCTGGCTAAGACCGCTGCCGTCCCATCCCGCCGGGCCGGGTACTCAAGGTTACATGCCTCGCCTGTGAGGCCCAGAAACCCGCCGTCGACCAAGAGGCCAACCCCCCCTGAGCCCCCTCGGGCGTCGAGGAAGGTGTTGGCCTGCTGGTGCTCCACACCCATGGCCACGATGGCGACGCGACGGTCTCCATTGCACAGCCGCAGGCAGTCCAGCCACCACTGCATGTCCGCCCTTGGTGCGGCTGGGACATGCAGCTTGTGCGCACTACCGCGCACCCCTCCGTCGGGTCGGAAGCGCAGGCGCCGCACGCCATGTAAGAACGCGCGGCCCCCGAACACAACTGTGCTGCAAAACGACAGGTATCCGAAGAGCTTGTCTAGCTGTTTCCGACTAATTGTCTTGGCATCTCGAACCTCCCGGGCCAGCGTGAGGGCTTTCTCCACCTTGTCTGCTGGTAGCGCCACCGTCATGGCCGTCGAGTCCAATGACAGACCCAGCCACACAAGAGTCCTGCACGGCGCTATGCACTTGTGCGCCTCCCTGTCCACTGCAAACCCCAGGTCGCCAAGCATCTGGATGATGAGCTCCCAAGCTACCCTGCAATCCGCATCGCCCTCCGCAATGACCAGCCAGTCGTCGCAGACCACGCAAACTTCCAGCCATCCCGGCAGACCTGCCTCGCGCAACTGCCTCTGTACCGCCCACAGAACCGCCATCGAAAAACAATAGGCCACTTCCGGTGCGTTTCTTTGGCCAAAGTTGAGCCGTGTGTCCACAAAGGCCCCCATGCCGTCCCAGCGGAAACCCATCAGCCCCCAATTCGCAGGGTCAGCGGAATGTGGCGGAAAAATGCCGCGATATCAATCTTGGCAAGCCAGCAGACCGGTCTCATAGCCCGGACGGCCGCATCGACTCTGTCGTACGACATGCGAACGTAGTCAATTCTGTCGTTCAAGCTGCCTTCGTGCGGGGACGAAAAGTCGTGGATAATTCTCACTTTGCCCGGCGCCTTGTGGATGACCCCCAATGGGTGCCACCACCGCGCCTGCTCCTGCATGAACCACTTCCCGGGAGCCGCCAGCATCCCGCTGCTCCGCTCCCCTCGCAGCACCTGCTCCGCGATCGGCCCCATGATAGGGTCGCGGCAGCTGGCGTGGTTCTGGACATCGTATGGCTCTGGCCGCTGCTCCGGCACGGCAACCGCCAAGCCATGCTCGAGCACGTAGGCGACAAATTCAAAGTGCTCCGAATCGTGGCATTGAGCAGCCCCACACCCGGCGGCGCTGCCGCAGGGGGTTGGTGTCAAAATGCTCTGAGACCCATCTACGGACCCTCCCTGGCCAGTGAACCCACCGTTCAGGTGCCCGTACTGCAGACGTGGCCATTGCCGCGGACGCCGCCACTTTCCCCGTCATCAGGGCTCGAATTACGACCGGGCCCCCTTGCCAGATCGCTGAACTCCCGGCCAGACCCGCAGGCCACCTTAAGGCCGCATGCGATAGTCACGGGGCACGGTTGCTTCCGGCGCCCCCGCGGTCGCGCCCGCGGTCATCGCGCGCAGGCGGGTTGCGATTGGCCCCGCGGTTGCTGCCCGCGCCGGGCGACGGAGCGAAGTTGTCGCGTGGCCGCTTCACCTGCCAGCGCCTCACAGAGCTGTCCGTGTTGAGCACCCCCGCCGCCTTCAGCTTATCGTGCACGTAGACGACGGCTGCGTCCTGCGTGACGTCCTTTCCCCCGCGAGTGCGCGCCTCCTTGGCCTTGCTCGCGTTATCAAAGATGTTCTGCAGCCGCGTCGACAGGAGAATGAACATTGGGAGATTCACTATACCCCCGAGGGCGCCCCACGGGATGCGCGCCCTATACCGAAACGCCTCGAAGCGGTCGATGGCCACGATGACCTGCCACCACATCTCCCGCTTCGCCTCCTCCGTCTGGTGCGGCGCCGGCAGCGCTGACATTTCCGTCAGCTGGGCGAGGATCAGGTCAGCGTATACCGGATGCGCCGCAGCGTCCCGCAGCGGATGAGCACACCCTTACTTCACAGCCACCCCAGGCCGCTCCGAGAACATCAGGCGCAGCCCCTTCAGGGACAGCAGGTGCTTCTCAACGTCCTTCTTGACAACATCCAGTTTTGCATAGAACTTGGGCATGCGCTCCTTGCCGTTCACGGTCATGTTGTTCTCCAGCACCCCGGGCGCGCCAAACGGCAGCGTCACGCGTTGGCTGTTGGGCGGGTGTACCAGCTTACCCACGCTGTCCAGGTACGGTGAGGAGACTGCCAGCATCTCCGCCGCTCCCGACTGCCCCGGCATAGCGCGACTGACGGCTGTCATTGCCTGCTCCTTCCAGCCTGCACAACACGGTGGCTCATCGCCAGCCACAGGCACCACATACCTCCGCAAACCAGGAGAATTCCCGGCCAACACAAGAGCTCCCGCTCAAGACCATTCCCCTTCACCCTTTTCCCCCCGTGTCAACAAGGGGAAGCAGCTCCCGCTGTTGTCGACGGGCATTCGCCCGAAAGAATATCCCAAGCGCTCTCCACGCTTACCCACCCGTATGCATGCCCGCAAGCCGCAAACCAACACGCAGCAAACAGGAAAACTTGCCAGGAAAATCCAGCGCAAGCCAAACACGAGAGCAACCAAGAGTACCTCACGGATGAAGCACAACCAACTCCACGACGCACGGACACACTAACGTCATGCCACAAACCCTAAAAGCTTAAAGGGCCCGCAGAAACCACACATCGTCGCAAGAAGCAACTTTAATATACAATATACAATGTGAATTAGTTTCTGTGTTTTTTCCTGTTTTGCCAGCCCTGTCGCTTGTAATCAAACAATATACAATGTGAACTTCTCTTAATCGAAGGATACGCACGGCTCGACTCAGAATCCGGTCGCACTCCCAACGCCTGCAGAATGCGCCCAGGCGCGCCTGCCCATCCTTCGCCAGACCAGAGAGTGTCTCAACTTGCTGCGCAAGATCAGGATGATGATCCAAATAAGACTTGATGCTCTGCAAATCGCAAATCGCCTGCACCTTGTCGAGCGGAACGTCGGTTGCCATCACCGAGTCCTGAAGCAGTGCATGCGACCTCTGGCCCTGGATGAGCTGGTTCTTCACGCTCTCCGAGAATCCATCCCACATCTGCTGGCGATCAGCCAAACAAGAACCTGGCTCAAGCCAATCTGGGGCCTCCTGCGGAGGTTCGTCTTGAGCCGCCATAGTAGATCCGTCCATCGTACCTCAACAAAAAATTTCTCTGAGGGGTACTGGGCGGAGATGCGCTGCGATCAACACAACTGCTACATCACTACGCACCGAATGCATACGTAGAAAGTGTTGCGTTGCCCGCAAAGACCATGGCTCGTGACTGCCCACAGATGAGCGCGTTGTCATGCCACGTCATACCGGCGAGTTAAAGTTAGTCAGAACTCGAGCATAACACGTATGCATCAAGGAGTACGACGTATTTGGGGGGGGGGGGTCATGTGGAGTTAAGAGGTACCATTGGACGCCTCTTGATGTGCTCAACACGACCTTCCTGCCGGATTTTGCATTTCCGAGAATTGTTTCCTGAGTTTAGCCTCACCAAGTATTGAAGAAATGACTGCAGTTTCCGTAAAACACGTGTGACGGCAGCTATGATCATATCAAGCATTCCGGTTTTGCTTCAGCAATATTGCGTACGAGGTGTATTTGAGTAAGTAAAGCTTGATTGCGTGCACAACGGAGCGATTGTCAAGAATTGACAGCTTCATCAAGCTTTAGCTATCGCAAGATACGCTGGTCACCAGCCAAATTATTATGAGGTCCAGACACCCATTAAAGGACGATTTGTCAGGGTGACTCCACCTAGATGGAAAACGTTAGCTGCCCCCAGCCTAGGACCTGAGCGCTTTAGCCACAAGCTACATTGGTCCAAGCCTTGGCGATTATGATGCACCAAAATAACAAGCCTTGCAAGGTCTCGTTCCATCCCGTGCTATTCGGGCCGAATTATTCTGATTAAATAAGAATAATGCGGCGATACCCTATCGGGACGCAGCCCAACCCAAACCCCATAACCTGCGCATACGCATGCTCGAATAGCTACGCCAACAACGTTGTCAAAATAATGAATATTGTATACATCCTCTTCTTGTACATGACGGTGCCCTCTTCCTCCTTCAGCCTTCGTACCCAAATCACGCCCTATTCCGAACCCAACACAGAACGCCAACGCGACCTGTAAACTCGATGCCCCGCAAAATAAACATCAGCTACTGTTTCATTGGAATGTTACAAGGTCTCGACGCTCATTATGTGGCGATTGCAGTCTCGACGCTTATTATGTGGCGACTGCAGTCCAGGAAAGCACTTACGCTGCATGAATACGCTTAAACAAACGTATCGCCCATTACGTAAAGCGTATTGCGTGCCGAGTCATAGTCGGAACAGGGCGTACAAGATTGCGTGTTGCCATGGCAAATACGGCGTATGAATACGTATTGCGTAATACGCCGTTTGTACGTCAATACGGAACCAAAAGCCTTATCCAGAATCCATGTTTGCATTGCCTGATGTAGCAACCTTCGGGGACGTGCCTGTGTTTGATTTCTGGCCCGATTTTGGAGACAGTTTGCATGGTGAATTTGGTACTTGTTTTTGGGATGTGCTTGAGAGGCACTTGCCACTTGTCCCCCAGGTTACCCCTGGGCATGAGGCCGAAACCCTTGGATACGTCCCTCTCGTCAACAGCGGGGGACGTATGGAAATGGAATGATTTATTTATTTAAGATATAATGAACATACTCCCTGACACAGTCTCAACTCTCGAGTCGACTCGCACAAATAATCTCATAATATTGACGTAACGTGCTTTGCCTAACTTTCGGCTGATCAGAATTGATGTTGGTAGCAATACACGTCACTTGGGGCATGTCATCGTGTACTTAACCCTCTCTTGCATGCATCTGAGATAGAAATGATGTTCTCTTTTTCCAGGGGTACGAGTTCGTGGACAATCAGTTGACTTGTACCCCACACTACGATTTGCCATCCGGAATGTGGAACAATTCGTATCTAGGCAACTGTCCACATGGTCGGGCTGCTTACGTACAGGATGTTGGACAAAACGAAGTGAGGGCTAAAGTCTTATATACATTGTCAAGTTCCAGAATTGTCCATTCAGGTATCAGATCACCAGCACAATCTTGACGTTCACTGATTAAAGTGTATGCTGTAAGAAAGCAGGCAAGTGAGTGTGTAAAGTTGTGATGTGCATGCTAATTTTGAGGACAAGTTAGTTGTCTCACGAATTTTTCTCGTGAGTTGTTTCAACATGCCAGACATTGAGGAATATATATTCCTCAATGTATATTTGTTCAACTATACATTTTGCATTTTCCTCCTTCACTGTCATGTACACATTTCAACACATTTTACTACTATGCAGTATGATTGCTTGAGTCATGTTTGCAAAAGCATAGAAAATGTAGACAACGTGTTATAGCACAGTCTTCCATAATCTTCATGCTCACTTTTTGTCTGTCTTCGGAAGCAATTGCATGATATACTTTCATAGAGGCATGTTTTGCCGACAATTAGGTGACATAGTGGTAACAATGTAACTAATCAACTCTGGCACGTGTACTTAAAGTGGATACATACATGTGCAAAAGTGGTAAGCACCTACCTATCATTCCCACCCCAAGCTCTCACCTGAACAAATCTAAACTTTCATATCTTATCATCCGCTTTTGGGGTCAGTAGTATAGTCAAGAGATGAAACAAAAATGAATAAATAAAAAGATCTTGCACATCCATACTGGTATGCACCACCATCATCCTTCATGAGCCTGCTACGAGCACAACATAACTACACCTTGCCATAGGCATACTCGGGTTGAGTGCCTGGATAGCCAACCGGCTGGGTACTTGGCTGCTGCTGATATGGCTGTTGCTGGTATTGATATGCATTTGGTGTGGGAGCGTTGTAGGGTCCATTCTGCACATCACAAAATTAGTGGCTCAATAATAAAACAAACGAGACACAGTTGTCCAAAGTTGACAACATTGCCCAGGTCATTAACAGGTTTTACTTCATAACATTTTCACACCGTGTTTGCGCAAGTTCCCACCAGAAACATTCCTTTATCTTACTTTCAAATTGCAAATCAAATCCAAAAACAAAGAACAATCGAAAGAGAAGCAGTAAAAACTTCAACACAGACATACCTTTCTCAACTACTGCCATGGCATCCTATTGCAGAGTGAATAGGTTTGCTTTGCACATTACTATGTAATGGCAATCCAGTACTACTTCCATTGGTTTCATGTCAACCCATGCTTGCTCAGCAGGCACCGAGCAGGCTCACAAGAGCACACGAACGAATGACATTTCCACAACTGTACACAATGTGCATGAATGATTGAGCAGATTCACAAACGTCCATGAACAAATCTGCATTTGTGTTAAATCAGCATGACTGATTCTCATTCCAAGACTGTCCAAGTTAAAGCAGTACAACGAAGCTACATTGTCAAGGTATACTAAACATCGAACAGATTTATTGCTCATATATATCTCTCTGATTTGGTAAAGTTGTTATTGAGTGTACAGAGCGTGCACACCTCTGCATATGTGGTCGAGCCTCCATAGGGTACGGCCACAGCGTGTGTGTGAGTTGCTTGTGGCTTTTTGGTACAGCAGCACATCATATAGCATGGTATGGACGCGATCACAAGCAAGGCCACTCCCACCCAGAATAAGGCGGAGGTGGTTGTTGACCGGTCATCAAGATATTTGTTTTGACACCTGCACTTGACATATGGTGTTACTGCATCAAAACTCTCCATACTGCAAGACAGGGTTATGTGCACTTGGGCGGAGTGGCGACATAGTGTAATGAAAAGTATCGCGGGGGACAGGGAAGTATTGTGTCAATGACGATTGCTGGATGATTCTACCTGTTCTTCGCCAGACCCTTTGCTTTTTCAGGTCTAGACAGCCACATATACATCAATACTCGTCATCAACCAAAGCCCTGAGTTTTACCATTGCCTGCGACTGGCAATGACTGAACGACCAAAGTTCAACAAATGGAATGACTCACTGCTCCTCTGTTATAGCAGCTGAATGACCAAACCTGTTCCCTTGTGCACATGGAAGGATGGATGCAGCAGCCCCCAGAGCAACTACAATGGTTCTTAAAGGGTACAAGACGAAGACGACCAGAACATTCCAGGACAGGCTATGGTAAGCCAGGCTGGTCCAAGTACACTTCCTCAGGTAACGGTAGCTGTTGCACTGATTCCCAAGCAATTCTTGCAAATGTGAACGTCCATGTGGATGCGGTAGTGCTGTAAAGAGATGCATTATCATCATCAGCGCTGATAAATTGATACACTGTCATCCGGGAGTCATGGCGTAATTCCGATTCATTGATTTGTGTTTTGGGCAGCTCTGGCTGACCCCCGTACTCAACTCAGCATTTTGCCGGGCGTGTTGCATGTCAGCAAGAGCGAAAGCGAGACGCACTGATCGACATAAGGGTTACCAGTGTCCCCGAAGTCGTTGTCGTTCCAATCGATGCCGTCTTTATAGTCGTCATACTCAGCATTGGAGATCAGGCCTTGGTTCCGAGCACTCTTCAAGCAATCTGCAGCAAGAGCAGCGCTGGGGTCAGCGGCAATACTTCACTACATCCTCTGCTTGTCAGGTCCTGAGAACCGGAATTACATAAGTTTTCGAGAAAAACTTTGGGTCGAAACCTGTTCTGATCAGCAGGCTGTGTGTCATTCCTGCAGTGCCTTGCCTTACCAATGCTCATGAAGATGCGGAAGTGTTGTGAAGATACCTCATCAACATATACTGATTGGACATTCAACACATGTGCAACGCGTTTATGGCAACTGCAAGTACCATCCGGGTTAACATTGTCATCTCCCACTGTTAAACACAGCGAGAGGGACATAGCTTCAGCCTCGGGCTCAGACTGGTGTGTGCCACATGTGTCATGTACATCATGCAACATACCAGAGCTGAAACATAATTTCAAAATGTTCGCATGCACTGGCCTGGTCTGGACAGTCTAATAGACACACCAACACTGCACTGTTTTTGAACCACCATGGGCGATGCACGTCCTTGTGCTTTGCAGTGCAATCCTCATCTTATTTACATGCGGCCGGTTTCGGTGTGGTCGACGAGTGCTGCTTTCTGGTACATTGTCGTGTGCATTGCACCTGTACCAATGATCAATGATCGATAAACAATTCCTCCTCAGTAACTTGGGTCGCAGCATGAAGGACAACTGCCTTCGATACGTCCCTGTCAGACGCAGTAAGCACCTTAGGCGACACGGGATTGTTCGAGATTTACAAATGATTGCTCTTATCTTACGGCAAAGACCTTCCAGACATCCTTGGGGAGCCTGACGTACCCAAGGCATACATGCGCCTCCGCAACCATAATTGTGCGAGTTGGAGACAGCATTTTGTTAGCGAGAAGTACATGCCGTGTGTACTTGCTAGAATGGGTCGGACACGTGCGGGTATGTTGGTGCGACTCACGATCATCCCCTACAGGTGTACAATGGACATACGGGCAATTTTCGACATGAAAGAGGTCACCTTCTTGCTGAACAATATGTGTGGTAGACATTTGCACTGGACGCCAAGCATTTATATAAGTTTGTTCGTCTCTTGATCAAGCAAAAAGACCCTTGAGCGCCTTGAAGGTGAACACACGCCTAGGCATGACGTACACGCTCCTTCCATGGTTGCTGTCGACACGACAATTTCGAGCGCGTACTAGATCAGACAGTAGTACTAAAATCTGAAACGTACCTTGATAATCATTGAGGTTGCGAGCAGAGACACCAATCGCAGCTGCTATAAGCGCCAAGCCCAGCAGGGTCCCCACGACCACCACAGCCCACTTGATCCTGTTGTCGCGTGTGCCACAACCGCAATAAGGCATGCTGACGAACGTAGCCTGCGACAAAATTTGCGCTCTTTCAGTCCTCACATCTCGAAAGGCAAGACGATAGACAACTTTGGATTACCCCTGACCCCTAACAGCAATCCTGCTGCCACACTGCAATACTGGTTAATGCTCGATGTACCTGCACATATATATCTACTTGACAACAGGCACAGATGCAATTCCCTCGTATACAAACACGCACCCGTGCCCAAATTACACCGCAAGGTCCCTGGAGTACGCTCAGAAGTAATCCCTGGCAGAGGCGTTCAGCCGCACCATACAAAATCACACCTCGGTTTATGTAGTACCTTACAACAATTCGCTGGTGAATGGGTGCGCACAACAAGAGCCTTGGTAGTGAATTGAAAACGATTTACCGATGTGTACGGACAAATCGAAGTTGTGCAGTTAGATACAAGATATCTGATGCGACGTTTGCAATGAATTGCCTTATCCATAGGCTACTTGAAGCTTGAAACGCGATGAACGTAAACTTGCGCACCTGCCAAGTCTTGAATCACGACGTCCTGAGCTTACGTATCGTTTGTCATGGGTGACGAAGATCACGGTGACGAGGGTCACCATGCCGTCACCATGGCACATGCATGTCTCCGCGACCTGTGGGTGAAGATGCTGGTCGCAGGAAACATTAGATAGCCAGACGACAGCCGCTTACACGCTAAGCACAGCCGGCAAATAGCGTCGAATGTATGGCATGGACCCCTGTAGCCACAAGTGTGTTGAGAGTTTCACGGTCATTTGAATACCAGGGTCTTCTACTTCGCACCTCTAGCCCAACGCCGTAACGGCTGAACATGTCACACACCAATATTTGGTTATACTGACCCGCCATTCGATAGGTGGGCAGTGTCATGTGTTTGTCTCAGTGCATGTTAGGGTTTGGCGTCAATGCTGACAGGTGCATTCGTGCGTCGTGATACATACAAAAATATGAGTCGTATGAGTTGGAAAAATGGGCGTCAAGTTATTGCCACGTGCATGCTGTGTGGACGCGTCGATGATGATCAATGATACTGCTAGTTTGCAGCGGGTAAGCAACCCGATGCATTTCTTAGCTGCATCGCATGCGCTTAACGCAAGCACAAAGTGAAGTTGAGCAGGATTGTAAAATCGGCACGATTAGTTAGAGGCACTCACGGTATCACCTGCCATGCAGGCGTGTTAGCATGCACATGTCAGGGGTAGGGGTTGCTTGGGTTATGCAAGTGCTAGTCACGCAAGAATGGGTTGGAAAGCTTCTTTGTAAGCCTAGTTGATACTGGGGAATTAACATTGTTGTAGGACTTTGGACGTGACAGGCAGTTCAACGAAGAATAAGTCAGCGTTTAGGGAGCAACCGCAGGGATAAACAAGGAGGCATTCAGACAACAGCCACGATTGCAACAGGGAGTATCATGGACAGTCAAAGTTCAAAGGTGTGCATCCTGGAAGCGAACATCGGACGTCTGAGTACGGTCCAAACTTCCCTAATGTCGGCCAAAAAGAACCTAGGCAGTTCTAGCTCCTATGTTGGTGGAGCTACAGACATGTGCAGCCCCATCCATAACATCTTCCTGAATGCAAAGAGTGCTCCGATCACACTCTAAACTTAATACTGTCCACAGTTTGCCCCTGTCCGCATTGCTCAATCCATCTTGTTCAGTGTCAGCAGCATCCACTTTGACGATATGCACGAATGTGGACCGTACCTGCGCGTGTCCTGTTCATCACCTTCAGTTGCTCGCCATACCGTGCTTTCCCCTTTATCCGTTTCTGTGACAGTTTACAACAGTGTTGCAGAAAAACCTTGCTCATTCTAAACATTGCTATCTTAGCAAACTTCCATGCCACCGTTTCGATTCCATCATTCCCTTACCCCCTTCCCCCCGGCAGTCAATCATAGTCGAAGTTGCAAGTAATTCTTCTGTACGACTGTCTAGGACATGACAACGCTTTCCGTCTGCAAACGCTCGTAATCTGAGATGATGGCCAGCAGAGGCATGTGGAAGTTGCCGCGCACCTGTCCTTACATGTGTTCAGATCGCATTTCAACCGATGGCCGATGGCAAGATGGACAGAGTGCGCTGGAGTGAGCGTTTGCATCTGTTGCGCAAAAGCATTTCGGTTCTCAACGATGATGCCATGCCGCAACACTCTGCAGTATCGGCGGGCACACAAGAGGCGCACGGACGGTTTTTGTCGGGCATAGTAAACGAGCTCCTACCGCTGCATCTTCCGGGCTGAACGCGTCGAGGGACATGATACCTTTCTGGACAACAACCGTGACACGTGTTGAGATACTTGCTGACATCGTTTTTGCATTCATCATTGACACATGGGCATAACTTTCTGAAGGCTACATATGATCAACTTGCTGCCTCAACGTATTGAGCGTCGTGGTGTCTGAATGTATGGGAGGTTTGCAGCATGGAAGGTTTGAAGGATCGCATCCAAGGCTTGCCAAATGGCAACAATCTGCTGGGCTTCTGCAGCAAATTAACGGACCACGAATGGGATGTGCTGCTCAAAGACTCGCAAAGATATGTCCAAGATGAAGGAGACGCACGCTTTAGTCGGTATTTGATTGCAATCTGCGCGTCCAAAACCCGCGAAAACCGAACCCTTGGGGAACCCCAAGCCCATCCTCGACTCTCTCATCACATCAGCGTCACACTTCGCGCAAGTGCTGGAGCAAACGGTACCAGGAATTACCTGGAGCACCTTGGATCGCAGTGGACTTTCGCTTCGAAAATGGCGAAGCGTTAAAACAGTTCGTAGACGAACCAGCAACGAGGATAATGGACTTGTTGGACGGAGACAAGTTGTTGCAATATAGCCTACTTCCTCTTTCTTTTCTTTTGTTCGTCTTTCGGTAGCCTTTCCTAGATTTGCCGGCCCTTTTGCTTGTAACTCATATAGCCTACTCCATACACAGCTCCATGCCTCAACCAGTACCACCACCCCTGTCACCAACATAACGCATGAGAAGTACCACGTTCAGGACCTCCTGAAGGACACCCTCTCGTGCATCACCTGAGCCACGCTGCGGAAGTGGAAAGAGGAATTCCACACCGTCTTCCAGGACGACCTCCCGGACAAAGCGATGTCAGACCACATCGAGGCGCGCCTAGAGACCATCCACTCCATCCCGCTACTTCCGAATGCTAAACCAGTGTTCCACCGACAATGGCGCCTCTCCCCTGCTGAGAGGGCGGAATTAACCAAGCAACTCCGCTACTGTTATGTGAAGACGTCGCTAGATTATGTCAGGGGCATCACGCCTACAAGCGCTGTCCGCTCTTTTAAGAACGAGCACAAGGCGGCAGCGCTGGAATGGATGAGGGCGTACAGCACCTCACGGCAGGCTGCACGCGATACGCGCGTGGCCGACGCGAAAAAATGAGGGTGCGGGGGGGAGGCCGGCACCGTCAGTCATGTCAGCTCCTCCGGGCAACCAACAAGGGGCTTCCACGTCAGGTCCCAGGCATTGGAATACGAGGACAGTACTCAACAGAGGTCCCATCCCCAATCAAGGTGAGCTCCTAGACAGTTTACAAGGGGCATGTGTATTCAGTGCATTGGATTTGGCATCCGGATTGTATCAAATTGCCATGGAAGAGGAAAGTAAACCATATACTGCATTCCCCACACCGTTTGGATTATATCAATGGTGTGTCATGCCAATGGGCCTCAGTAATGCCCCAGCCATCTTCCAGCAAGCCATGAACACTATCCTCAGAAAGCATATATTAGGAGGATACTGTCTGGTGAATCTGGACGATGTGATTATCAAGTCAAGTAGCATGGAGGGGCATGCTAAGCACTTAGATGCTGTGCTTACCTCCTTGCATCAGCATAACCTGTTTTGTCAATTACCCAAGTGTACATGGGCTCAAAGCAAACTCAAGTACTTGGGGCATATTGTGACAGGTCAGGGGGTGATGCCTGATCCCAATAAAGTAAAGGCACTCGCGGACTGGGAGCCTCCACTCACGTTGGTGCATCAGTTGGCGGCAGCACAAGCTGCAGATGCAAATCAGAGGCTACAATATTGAAGGAATCCATAGCCACAGAATGCAGACGATTCCTGGGGTTCATGAACTATTTTAATAGATTCATCCCTAAGTATTCAGACCTGGCTTGGGCATTACATGCCCATACCCAGAAAAATCCACCAATGTGGTCCTCAGAATGCACGGATTCATGGAATCAGCTCAAGCTGTGCCTTCGGAATGCAACGATGATGTTCCATCCGGACTTCTCTTTGCCATTTCATGTGTTCAGTGATGCATCCACAAAGGCAATAGGGGGTGTCTTAATTCAGTTCAAAGAAGATATTCCCTACCCAATTGCATATGTGGCACGCAAACTCACGTCAGCTGAGGTGAATTACACCACCACAGAGCAGGAGATGCTCGCCATGGTATATTGCTTTAAGCAATGGCGCTACTATCTCGAGGGCAGTTCAGTTTTGCTGCACACAGATCATGAGCCACTTACATGGCTGGCCAAGCAAGAACGGCCCAATCGCCGCCAAGCTCGCTGGTTGGAGTTTCTGGCAGGCTTCACGTATGAGGTTCTGTATGTCAAAGGTGACAGGAACGTTGTGGCTGATGCCTTGAGCAGGATGTTAACGCCACCAGCCGCACAGGCACTCACGTTACCAGGGGATAATTGGCCTTTCGGTTCCAATCCCATGTACGACAGCTCACGAAGTGTGCTGTACAGTGTCAGCATGGACCCAGCAGAGCCCGTCCATGACCGAGTCTCGGCTGATGCATCTAGCGATGGCAGACAACATCAAGCTGACTCAGGAAAAGTTTCAAGTATGCCGCGACTTGGAGAAAGTGCGTGCTCAGATCCTCACGGCGATGACGCAGCTGTCGCTGGCTCGCGAATCAGAATCAAGATTGGAAGCGCAACTGCAGGAGGTTCAGACCGGGCTCATCGAGGCCGACAGCAAGTGGTCTGCACCTACACAAGCATCCTCCCGGGAGGCCACACGCGCCGCACCCCGAGCAGCAGTCAGCGTGGGGATGACCAGTCATCAGGGGGTGGAACAGCCCGCCGTCGTGGTACGAAACGTGTTCATTTTGAGACTGATGAGTTGCATGACGCACACCTATTCAGTAATTCATCAGTACAGCATCCTCCCTCCACAGACCGCCGGACTAGTGGGCCAGCGAAATCAGGTTCACGTTCACGTTCATGTTCAGAATTATCAGAAGGTCATGGGAGTGATGCCGGTGAGAAAGCAAGTACACTCATCAGCCCAGAAAGTTCAGGGGTAGAGGGGACTCCTGTGCCTGATCAGCC
Source organism: Nuphar pumila (assembly GCF_984573655.1). Classification (NCBI taxonomy): domain Eukaryota; kingdom Viridiplantae; phylum Streptophyta; class Magnoliopsida; order Nymphaeales; family Nymphaeaceae; genus Nuphar; species Nuphar pumila. The sequence goes on along the minus strand of NW_028323570.1, from coordinate 11,642 downwards.
TGAGATGTCTACCGCCCTTCCACAGGAGACTGATCCCTCCCTAAGTGCTTATGAACTACTGGTAGAAGCGTTGTTTGACAGAATCGGGGCTGGGACGAGAGGAGGTACCTCTGTACAGACCATCGCTCAACGCAAGGCATTTCAGTTATCAGAGGGGAAAGGCGACCTGTTCTGGCGGGGCAATCTCCTATATGTTCCAGATTCAGGGGAACTCAGGTCAGACATATTGTACTGGCACCATGATGTGCCATGGTGTGGGCATTTGGATTCAGAAGACACTCCAACTTGTCCAACGACAGTTCTAGTGGCCCAGCATTTCCACCGATATAAAGAACTACGTCCAATCATGTTACAAATGTCAGAGTGATAAGCCGGATAGGCGTAGAAAAAGACCACCGCTTACATTCATTCAGGCTCCTAGCAGTTGCTGGAGAACAGTGGAGGTAGATCTAATCGTAGACTTAACCCCATCAGCCTCAGAAAGTATAATGCTAATCGTGGTGTTTTGCTGTCATCTCAGCAAAATGGTCAGGCTGATACCAGCACACACCACTCTGACTGCAGAAGGGTTTGCAGAGCTGTTCTTCAAGGAGGTTTTCCCTCATTATGGCATGCCTACCAAGATAGTCAGTGACAGGGGTCCACAATGGAATTCAGAACTTTTCAAGACATTGTGTGACCTAGCAGATATCAGTTTAAGTCTCAGTACAGCATACCACCCTCAGACAAATGGCCTCGTGGAAAGGACCAATGAAGTGGTAGAGACTGCATTAAGGCATTATGTAGCACCAGATCAGAAAGATTGGCACAAGAAGTTGCCCTTCATTGAGTTTGCTCTGAACGACATGTATCGTGAAGCGACTGGTAGCACGCCTTTCAGAAAGAACAGAATCACGGTGCCTTTAGGCCCCTTTGAGGCGGTAAAGGACAGAATAGCAACTCAGAAGGGATTAGTTGCCCCACAGTCAGAATTGGCCTCATGGATGGGCGCTTCAGTACCGAAGGGGGAGCGCACATATCTTCAAGCAAAAGAAGAATTTGCCAGAGCCAGGCAAAGTGTTCATTGAGCTAAATGAAGGAAGCTCATGATAAGAAGGGTGTAATCAACCACCATTATCAGACAGGAGCTTTGGTGTGGCTCAGTATCAAGCACATCAGTCTCAGGCATCCAAGTTTAAGGCACAAACTCAGTCCCAAATTCATTGGACCAGTCAAGGTGCTACAGCACAGTGCCAATGGATCCATAGTGCTATTGGAATTACCTTCCAATTTGCAGATACACCCCAGAGTGTCAGTCACGTTAGTCAAGCCCTATATTCCAAGGGGAAACAGGGCAGTTGTGCCAGTCATGATTGATGGAGCTCAAGAATGGGAAGTAGAGGTGTTAGGTTGATGATGATGTATCTTTTTACAACACTACCGCATCCACATGGACATTGGCAACTCCAAGAACTACTTGGGAATCAGAGTTATCATTACCATCACCTGAGGCAAGCGTACCTGGACCAGCCTGACTTACCATAACCTGACCTGACATGTTAGATTATGGATATATATATCCAACCTAGTCTATGGGTCTGGTATCTAAAGGTGCACCACCAGTTTTGGGACTGGTCAAGTGGTACAGTGGTAGGATGCTAACATGGTATCGTTTACAACACCAGTTCAAACCCCGTCGATGACGGGAAGCTTTATGCTGTTTGGCTGGTGAGATCATGATCTACCCACTGCCGGATGATATTCGGAGAAAAGATACAGACTATTCCCATAATAAAGCGACAAATGCATCCGGTGTGTGGATCAAGGACCGTGAATAATGGGCTAAGGGAAGAGGTCGGCGTACCTACATCGGGAAGCGGGAATCCACGCACTAGGCATGCATCGAGGACGATGCCAGTTTGAAAAAACTGGGGGGATGTTAGGTTATGGATATATATATCCAACCTAGTCTATGGGTCTGGTATCTAAAGGTGCACCACCAGTTTTGGGACTGGTCAAGTGGTACAGTGGTAGGATGCTAACAAGAGGCCATCATTAATCATAATGTGGTTTCCTCCCACTCCAAGAAGAAACAGAATTATACAGAATTCCTCGTCCAGTGGAAGGGAAGCTGTGAGCCCTCCTGGCATGAGTTCAAGGACTGTGAGAACTGCATCAGCACAGTCGAGGATGGATACCTTGGACGATGTACCAAAGGTGTTAGGGCCAAAATATTCAGGGCCATTCCAGCATCAGAATTGAAGAGGCTGTCCCCACGGTACAGAATGGAGGCTCTAAGCCTACAGTGAGTTCATGCAGGTCAGCCCCTCAGCACAAGTTTCCCTTCAGTCAGGGGGGTGGGGAGTCAGCTCCAGGTCAGTACCCTCAAGTCCAGTCAAGCCAGCTGCATCAGAATCAGTTGGGCCTTCATACTGGAATGACCCGAATGAGAGTCCGCTGTCCAGCGACCTCGACTCAGATCTGGGACCCGTGGTCCGCCAGGCTCCAGCACACGCTCAGCCTTCAAGTTCACGGCGTCGAAATCACGCAGCCGAACGCGCAGCACGCGCTCAGTTCGTGCGTCATGATCTCGGGGACTTCATCGATAGACGCGAGGAGATAGGCTGGATAGCCCCCTGAAACCCCATCGACGCCTCTCAAGCAGCCACTCAAGCACAGGACAACAGTCCGTTGGCATTGGCTGAAGGCTTTCAGCGTCTAGATCCGAACGACGACTGGCCGCCACTAGGCGCCGATGCAGACAAGGATTAGACTTCATGTTCAGTTTCATGTCTAGACCAGACTTCAGACTTCATGTTCATGACCACATTTCACATTCATGTCTCATGTTTCATGTTCATGTTCAGTAGATGACTCTGTGCTCCTGCCGTCTTGCGACGAGGGGGTGATGTGTTATGTGAAGACGTTGCTAGACGTATGTTGAGTCATCCTCGATAGGGAATCAGATAGCAGCAATGGGAGGTCCAGGGTTCGGAGGTCGGTCTCCTACGGGAGATGCCTGGAGACACTATCAGAATGTATCACGTATCAGGGACTTCGGTCAGGACTTCTTTTCAGGTGAAGGGTGTTTGGTCCCATTGCTGAACACCCCTATATATCGAGGTTTACGTTGCAGACGTAGGAACCCCTACGTTTTCCACATACATCTGTAACAGCTACCACATCAGCAAGGCTTGGTGCAGCCCTCATCCTCACCCTGGGTTGCACCCATCCTATTCATCCCAATGTTAGGATTGGAGACTGGCCAAGCCAGCCTCAATCTAGGAGTTCAGGCTACAAGCCATATGCACACTGCTATGCAGCATGCATATGCCTTGGACCTCTCGCTAAGGCTATACGCACATAGCTACCGAGCCATGCACGTATACACCTTAGGCAACACTAACGTGTGTACTTGCAGCTCTGTGCTATGCAAGGTACACACCAGCCTTCCCAAGTCCGGCCCTCTAGGGTTAGGGTCACGCATAGGCTACACGAGTCCGGCCTCTACTCTGGTCAGCAACTCCTCTTTTTCTCAGGGAGTGAGCCTGTATTGGTGAATATGCACCGGTTGTGGCCCCGGCATGAGTTCTATCTCACATTGAAAACCAACTGCATGGCTTTTAGGGGGAATGATACCACATATGGTACTGCCTTCCTGACGGTGCGTATCAATTTCCTTCTGCACCACGATAGGTATGATATCTGGGGCATGCCTATCCTTGGCTACATCGCTTCCCTTGATTAAAAGGGTGATTATGTAAGCCACTTGGAGATTATGGGCGATATCTTGTTTTAAGCCTCTTTGTATTCTTTCCAGGAGCCAGGCCCAGGCTCGTTGGTAGGCTGATGCCCTATGCCCATCTACCACCAACGCTGTGGACTTATTGCCATCAGGGAACTTACGAGTCAGAACCACCCTGGGTTCCTGACCCGACTCGCCCTGTTTATTTGCCGGGACAAATGTGCGCAGCATCAACTCCTCCCTGCTAGCATATGACTGTTCCAACCATCAGACAGTACTACATTACAAGCCGTCATCGTCATCTGTCACGAACTGGTAGCCCCTAACGCCTTGGGTATGGCCTTGGGTGTCTGAATCTGAAGCCCCTTGAGTATGTCTCTCTCACTGAGTTTCACGGCTACAGAGGGCACATGGTGTGATGCCTATTCATACATTTTTTAAACTCAAAGAAATAAAGGTTGATAAATACAATTACAAAAAATATATGAGCTCCGCTGCGAGGGGCTCATGGCGCGCCGTGGGATGCGTTGCAAGGGGGCAAACATTCAGACACACACAGCATGCAGCGCTCGGTGAAGTTCCAAGGTTGAGCTGGCAGGGACTGCCGATGCTCAGCTCAGTCCTTTGCCAGATTGAGTGTCGACCCCCAGTTTCAGTCCCCATAATTCATGTACCTTTGAGCATCTGGACACACAAAATGACAGGGTTCGGCTCGGCTCAATTGTAGATTGGCCATCCATGGTTCGCAGACAAGTGAACGCTCCAGGCTGCAAGGGTTCAGGAGGTCATGAGTCAAGGGCGCGCAGCAATAGGTGCCCCTCCACTGCGTTGAGTGCTGCGCTCTGCAAGGGGTTAGACTGTGTCAAGCTCGCCACACTTCTCCCAGGCTGAACCATGGCACCGGCTCAGATGTTGCAGGCCCGAGACCCCCTGTATGAGCCCTGCATTGTCGGCAAACACCGGCGCGTGCCGCTTCTCCCGCGTAAACAGGTGCGCAGACAGGGGCGTTTGCGAGCTATTTGGGTTGGGAAGTTTCAGCCGCGATCAGTAGCAGATGCCAATACACACTGCAAGGGGTTCGCGACGGGGAGGTGTCAATGGCGCTCAGTAGGAGACGCACAGCCACCCGCATTGCCAGGGGTTCGGGTTGGGAGCTTTCAAGGGCGTTCAGTAGTAGATTCCCATCCACTGCGCATAGACGTCTTCGAGCGCTGCACGCTGCGAGGGGTCGCGGTGGAGCATGCTGAGCACGCCTTGCCTCATCACGCCCAGCTTTGGCATCACCTTGTCGAACTCCGGCGAGCTCTCATCCTCCCACGGAAGCTTGCTTCGGCCCATCAGCGCACCACAAACCTGCTCTCCACATGGCCCTTTTTTATGATGGTGTATCCGTAGGACTACTATTTCTGATTCTCTAAGTCTGATGCAGTAATCAGGGTGATGAGGATTCCATCCGCGAACCACAAAACCTGATCCACATGGCCCTGTCCTATGATGAACTATCCTCACAAGTACTTTGAAACACACGTGCCCCTTATGCAAAAAGTTCTCATGCAGGAAGACATCGCTTGGAGACATTAAGGCGGAGTTAGGTTGCTTGGTGTAGGCGCCTGCCGCCCAAGCGGACATGCAAGATGAACTGTATGGCCATTGATGAGGGCTGTCTCATGGAAAAGACAAGCCATCACGCCAGGTCCACGCAAGCGAGCACTACGCCTACGAGGACATGCCCAAAGGGCTTTGGATGCAAGTCCTTCTCTTTTGTTATGGCTTTCCAGGTGCAGTCCCGCCCCAATTTTGGTACGCTGGACAACTGCCACATCAGTATCGCTCGCTGTGCTGCGCTGCTCGACCATCCCAGCCAGCGCTAGTGTTACCGATTTCGGTCCAATATCATAAAATTCGCCGAAACTTACCGTATCGATGCTCGACCGCATCGATACGCCGAATTTTATTAGTACTCAAAATTCGAGAAAACATTGAACAGACCCACAACGCAAAGTGCCTGGCGAAGTTCTGGAGACACCTCAACGAATTCGAGACAATTGCGACAGTCGTACCTGAGACTTGGTGGCATTGGCTGGGAAGACTCGAGTCTCCGTGAACAGCTCGAACGCCATCATGCCCAGAGACCAAACATCCAGTGCCGGCGACACCTCAACTCGCTGTTGGCTTGCCTCCAAAGCGGCGATTGACTCGGGCGCGGCGTACGCCAGAGTCAGGCTTAGATAGGCCTTGCTGCCTGCACAAACGCACAAGTCTCACGTGCAGTTGATTGCCATCCAAAGAGCCACTTGAGCAAGGGCGAAACCGGCCACTGTAGCTCAGTGTAAACACACTCTTTCCCACCCTTTTACGTGCGTGACATGCATCGGCCACACTGCCTGCAAAAGCGCACATCTTGAAGATTGCCGATCGTGTGTTGAGCCTAGGCGTAATTCCAAATGGTCGTTTTTCATCGCAATCGAACTCTGGAAAGTGCGTGGACAGTCTGAAGAGCGCAGAATACATTGTTGTACGTAGAAACGCTGATTTGCAAATCCCAGCTACCCATGCAAATGGCGATGCATCTCGCAGCACCAATCTGCTAGGATGGCGGAATGCGCATATCAGTATGCAATCGCACCGGGCGACACCGAGCATGCTCAGCAGTTGCACAATAGGGGATCTATATAGGGTATTCATTCAAGGATCGCCAATGCGCAAGCAAGGATGGAGCTGCCCGTACGTCGCTGTTGTTTATTGACTGTTTGGAAACAAGACACGAGCTTACTGCTCTCCAAAGACTGTCGGGCACACCACGGATGGATTGCCGGTGAGGCAAAAGCCGCTGTGACCCAAGATGTGCCCATGTCTCAGGCGCTGGTTCTTGGATTTGGTTTATGGAGTGTACATAGCATATGTGACGCGGGGGAGGCTTTTGTTGCCCTTTATCCAAAAAAGGAACAGATGGTTACCTGACCTACAAGCTACTTGCCGATCGCGAGGGTGAGATCACACGCTCATTAGGTCGCACTGTGGGCTGGCCATCCAAAGGATCCAAGGATCGTACACTCCATAAACCAAATCCAATATGAGCTATGTAACATAGCGCATACAGCACCTAACCACAACCCCCCGAATTCAATCGATTCAAGCAAACACCTAGTGACATGGGCTGGGCTGCCCTTTAAGCTATGACTTTTTTCTCCAGATTTTGGTACCATTGCCTAGAAAGATGAAAATATGGAAAAAGATTGAGGAAAACACACAGTTTTTGGCCGATTGGTATTAGACTGCGATACTTGCGCGTGCGATACTCGAGGCGGGAGACGTGGTAAACAGTCTGGTACATGCATTCCAGTTGATGCCCGCGCTCGCGTAGCCTTGCGGGCCTTGGCGTGAATTACGATTGAAGAAGTAAAGAAAACGCCCGGTTGATTTTGTGTCGATGTTGTGTATTTTAAATCACCCTCATCAAATCACCCTCACACAAACATCACGCAGTCCCCAATAGTGTTTGGCCAGTCAGGCCCTCCTGAGCTAGAGCAACTTTCTTTATTGGTAGCAAAGACATAGGGAAAAAAGTCATGGCGTGGCACAATCGATTGAAAGCCGTTTGTCTTGAATAATCAAACCAATTCGATTATTGGAAACCACGCCATGTCCCTACGCCGTGAAAACTCTTGGCACACGCACCGCTCTCGGCGGCGGAGCCATAGTCCATGACTGTCCATGCGTTGCGAGAGGGCAGCCAGAGTGTGTTGCTGGGCTTGATGTCTCGATGTACCAGCTGTGCATGGTGCAGGTTAATGACGGCCTTCATGATGTGGCACATCACTTGCATGGAGGTGATTACGTCAGGTGCGCAGCGCTTCACCCAGTCATTGAGCGCCTCACCCTTCTCCATGATGATGTGCGGAGCGATGCATCTGCATGGCAGAGCCGGCAGGTCAACACAAATCAAAATCAAGCAAAAATCACACCAAGGGTCACATCCATGATACATAGTAACGGCTGTTCTATTACGATAATTGAGCGCCCTTTTCCACCCTTCTCCATGATGATGTGGGGAGCGATGCACCTGCATGACAGAGCCGATTGTTCTAGTCACGACACACACAAATCTTCGCACTCCTTTGCCGTCCGAAGGGCCCCTTAAGTAAGGGCAAAACCGTCACGGCTGCCTGATGTAAGTATATCTGGAAAAAAAAAGAATCGGGAATCAAGCCAGGACGACGCAAGCGAGCACTACGCCAACGAGGACATGCGCGAAGGGCTTCGGCCTCAAGCCCCAGCTCTGTGACCCACGAGGGAGAACAGATAAGGGAAGAGCGTCCACAAGTCTGCACCAAAAGGCAGCATTACGACTTGCACCAACAGGCAGGTAATGACATGCGCATGGATGCAGGGTGCTGCTCTCACGCTTGCACATGATACATTGTGCCGGGTGTTCTATGACCGTGTGATAGCACTGTCTGACCCTGTGTCTTACGGGAACAAGTCGCATCCGGTTCTTATCACTGGAATCTGATGAGCCTGCTACGCCTGCTGATTGGCTGGCGTGCGACATGGGCCCCTCCAAGCAAAGTTGCATAGCCTCTCAGATATGAAAATCACAACAAGAAGAATGTGACTTGCTTTTAATGTCCCAATGACAGTCAACGTGATATAATGAAAAAATACGTGTGCCAGCTGGTGTTTGGTACGCATCTGTTGGTAGACTGTGCACCCAGCTGGCTGGCTTTTGATATATAATTGACCTCAGCTGGTGCGTGCAACTCGGATGATTGCAACTACTGCGCGTGCCATTGTGTGTGTCAGCCGGCAGTCGCACCTGCCGAACGGGTCGGTCCATCTGCCGTCCATGTTGCTGCAAATCTGCTCGAGGGGTGGGAGCACGGGCTGCAGAGCTGGGGTTTGGTACAGCGTGCATTCATTCTCAAACGCGTGTTCGGAGAAGAAGAACTTGATGGCGAACTTCATCCCCGTTTCATCCTTCCGAGCAAAGTGCACCGCACCCTGGCCTGCAAATCGCTCACGCACTCCTCACCCACACTGCACCAGCGCCGTTGCATCGTGCTGCTGCGGGTTGTTCAAAACTGTTCAAAGCCCCCGCTGACAGTCTCACAGGTACACAGCAGGAGGGCGCATGATGTTGAGGAAGGCCGCACTTCCATCTGGCTTAGGGCAGTTTGTGGAATGCTATATTGATGCCCATGTCATTCCCAGATAGTTCTTGGAGTTTCCAATGCCCATGTGGATGCAAATGTGCTGTAGAGAGATACATCTTCACCATGTCAAGTTGATTCAGGTATGCTTGCCCTCAGGTGATGGTAATGGTAGCCTTGATTTCCAAGGAGCACCTGGAGTTGCCTATGTCCATGTGGATAGTGCTGTCATCAGGTACACCACCATCAGCATCATCAACATTACATCGCAAAGACAGGAGCATCGCATCACCATCACCTAGACCGGGACAGTGCTTCGCAAGATTGCATTTCAATCTCGATTTTTGCCCATAAAATTCATGCAATTTGGGCATCTAAACCTGCAAATCACACAGTCTGGTGAAGCGCTGCCGCCACGTACCTCCAAACCGCAGCGCACTCATGGGCTCAAGTGTGTAGTCATCAAAAATGACGCCCCCCCGCTGCGTGACGATCGTTTCAAGCTGATCCTTTATGAAGGCCAGCCCTTCGCTCAGTGTCTGCGCCTCATGGATGTGGTTGATGCAGCCTGCCTTGGCACTGTCAATCGCCAACATGGACTTGATGGTTGCCGATGACGTCCTCGTTGTCGACGACGTCTCCCTATCTTTTAAGAAGAACGAGACCTGCGTGTCGGAGGGGAATTGGGGGTTGTCAGCTGTCCGGACCGTTGTCATGTGTGTGTTGAGGCTGGCAGGGCTAGCGGTGTGGATCGTCATCGCCGTTGACTTCCCCGGGGGGGAGCCAGCGTATGCTGCCTCGGGGTCGGTGAAATGCTGCGCTGACGCCCCTTTTCCGGTCGCTCCAGTCCGCTGTGAAATGCGGCGTCGCCTCATGAAGCAAATGAGGAACAGGCAGGCTGCCAGAAATAGAAGACCTGCAAGGGAGCCGCCGACGGCTGCGCCAATGACGGTGCTCTTGTCATTGGAGTTGGAGTTGCGTCCAGCGCTTCCGGCGGGTGGGGAGTCTGACAAGGCCGCTGAGTCAGGGGCGCCTGCGTCCGCCGGCGGCTCCAGCGTAGGCAGCTCCCCGGGAAGGGGGAGGGGCGCCCCTTGGGGGAGGGAGGGTGGTGCGGACGCGGATGGCGGAGGTGCCGGAAACCCAAACGGGTTGATAGCGTTCTCTGACCCGGGAACTAGCACCTGCATGGGGAAGGGGGAGGGGTTAGTAATTTGCAGGACGTGGAGGTCTTTGCATCATTGCATCACATAGGGAATGGCAGGAAATAGTCAACAAGCAACAAAGACAGCACATTCGAAGTGAAACAAGGAGGTGGAGATCTTTGCATCACCATCGGCTGGAAAGCAATTGATCAAAAGCGCTACGCAACGCGGCTCCGAGGGTGCATGTAGGTACCGAAGTCCATGATTTGTTCGTTATAAATTTGCCAGGAGGAAAATTGATCTCCAACGTGACGACACAACACAACACAGGGCAGCTGATCCATTGCTTTCTAGACTACGGCATGTTCTGTTGCTTTCCTGATGTAAGGACTGTGTAGGACCCGTCTTGGACACGGTCCGTAGGGATTTGGGTTACAGTGCTGGGCTTTTGCACGCAAGAGTTTGCACTTTGTGTCTGGTGGGGAACTGCGTGTGTGAAGCAGTGAGACAGCACTGCCACTCTACAAGATACCAGCCTTCTCCCTCCCCATACCATGTGATCTGCTAGAGCAGGCGCCTAGACATGCTAGAATTGTGGGGCCATTGCAGGGACTGCCGTAATGGGTCTTGATTATTTTTGGACATTCTGGACAAGCCCTTTGCCCTCCACCATTTGACCAAAGCTCTGTGAACACAGACTGGTGGCTTGCTGTTGACATTATTCCTCATGATCTGGGGCCCTCTCAGTATCGCTGCACTGACTGTGATGAGCATTTGGGGGATTCTCACACAGGTTGTGTTCACACTATAGCTACCGTAAATTGTCCCGGCTTGTGACCCAAGATAGATCACTTCCTCGAAGTGGTTCGAGGTCATGGATTACAAGGCGGTTCTTCGGCAACTTAATTGTAGTCTATGTTGGGAGTTGGACTTGTGACTAAGATTCTGAATATGGGTTGCAACGATCTCCCAACGGAGTTGACAAGCCGTTTCCGGTCAGCTGTGGCTGATCTCCTTTCTTGCACGGCACAAGAAAACGAAGCAGAAGACATGTCAGGTCAGACTATGGTAGGTCAGGCTGGTCCAGGTACGCTAGCCTCAGGTGATGGTAACGATAGCATTGATTCCCAAGTAGTTCTTGGAGTTGCTAATGTCCATGTGGATGCGGTAATGTTGTAAAAATATACATCATTACATCCCATAGATAATGGCAAGAATAATACAAGAAGAAACAATGACAGCACATTCGAAGTGATACAGCTCATTGAACGTCAGCGGTCGGAATAAGCAAGCTTGTCATAAACGCGCGGCCGCTGGCACGAGCCAAAACTTGAAGAGAACGCCGGTACATGATAGCATTGCCCCTACATAAGCCGATGCTTAGTTCTCGTAGCGCATTGGTGACAAATCCATCCTAAAATATACATCATCATCATCATCAAATAGCCACTAATCTTTCAGGTAATCACGTTCCAAACAATACAACAAATTGTCAGTATGACCATCATCATTGACATCAAGAGGTCTGCTCCTGCCTTGGCTGGCAGCCAATGTATTTCTGCATCTGACAACAATGGGCAAGAGCCTTTTGGGTTCCGTCTTAGTACAGACCATGGTAGTACAGGC